>NC_057814.1:83253226-83276728 GCF_018294505.1 Triticum aestivum
GCCAGCCTTTGCCATCCGCCTTTTTGCCTCTTTGCCATCTGCTAGCGGACGGCAAAGAGGTGGGCCGTTAAGATTTTTTCAAACGAGCCGGGGGTGGGGGCCACCACACTCTTTGCCGTCTGCCAGCGGACGGCAAAGATTCTTTGCCGTCTGCTGGCAGACGGCAAAGAGCTGGCAGATGGCAAAGAGCTTCTTTGCCGTCAGCCTTTTCTTTGCCGTCTACTTTTGGGTAGCTGATGGCAAAGAGCTTCTTTGCCGTCAGCTAGCAGACGGCAAAGAGCTGGCAGATGGCAAATTAGCTGATTCCAGTAGTGATTGTACAAATCTGATAATTATGTACCAGTAGCCCCCAAGAATTGAAGTAGTTGATACAACTGATTTAAGGATCGTTGTATAACCAGGTGCTTACAAAGAAGAAGAACCTGTTGTCTCAAGAACCAGAAAAGTGTCGGACCCAGCTAACTGCTCCTACCGCCGAACTAGAGAAATCCAAGAAGGCATCGCCTGGTAATGTTCCCCTCCATCGAGAAAATATAATCATATACTAGCGATACTAACACTGTTGCACATCTCATGGCAGGATCATCAGATCAACTGAAGGAGGAGCTGAAAGTCGCGCAAGCGGGTGAACAAGAAGCCAAAAGACTACTGGCCACGGGCGAACATGTGCTGCAACGGGTCAGGGAGGATGTTCGCGCAAGCTGCAGGATTCCAACACCCTGCTGGGCGAAGAACTGAAAGATGTTCGAGCCCAGCTAGCTGACTCCATGAAGGAAAATAAGAGGCTACGAGGCGGCATATTCAGTATGCTTTCGAACTTACCTCCGTGTAATTCGGCGAGGAAAGGAACTGACAGCTTTATGTCTGTAGAGATGCTGAATGGCCGCCCCAAAGAGGAAATGCCGGGATCTTCAGGCGATCTGCTGCAAGAGCTGTCACAAATGCACGAGCGAGCTCGGCAGGCAATGCGGAGTGTTGCCAAGGCCTTGTGGCGCTCCGTCTCCCCTCCAGGAAGTATGGAGGAGCTTGTGCAACTATTTTTTTTAAATGAGAAGGTAGATCATGTTCTACCTTATATATTTCAAAAGGCCGAGGCCAAAGGATCATAAGATCCGTACATGGGGTTCATATTTTGCACCGTGGTGCAAGGCCATGAGGAGCCTGGAAGAGAGAACAAGGGAGAGGGGAGAAAAGAGTTGGGCAAGCAAAACTAAGCCAAAAGAAGATCTTCAGGCGATCTGCTGCAGCTATTCAGAGGAGCGCGGCGGCGTTTTCGATTATGGAAGATATCTGCCTGCCGAGAAGGTGCGCGAGAGGCCTGCGCCATGGTAAAAACATGGTATACCAAGCTTGATCCGAATCATTTGGCCCGGGTTGGACCTCTAGGGTCAGGTGGAAAAGAAATTCCCGTTAGTTTGGTATATGATACGTCTCCAACGTATCTATAATTTTTTATTGTTCCATGCTATTGTATTATCTATTTTGGATGTTTAATGAGCTTTATTATGCACTTTTATATTATTTTGGGACTAACCTACTAACCGGAGGCCCAGTGCAAATTGCTTTTTTTGCCTATTTCAGTGTTTCGCAGAAAAGGAATATCAAACGGAGTCCAAACGGAATGAAACCTTCGCGAGGATCGTTTTTGGAACAAACACAATCTAGGAGACTTGGAGTGGACGTCAAGGAAGCAACAAGGCGGACACGAGGTAGGAGGGCGCGCCCAGGGGGGTAGGCGCGCCCCCACTCTCGTGGGCCCCTGGTGGCTCCACCGACCTACTTCCTTCGCCTATATATACTAATATACCCTGAAAACATCCAGGAGCACCACAAAACCCTATTTCCACTGCCGCAGCCTTCTGTACCTGTGAGATCCCATCTTGGGGCCTTTTCCGGCGCTCCGCCGGAGGGGAATCGATCATGGAGGGCTTCTACATCAACACCATAGCCTCTCTGATGATGTGTGAGTAGTTTACCACAGACCTTCGGGTCCATAGTTATTAGCTAGATGGCTTCTTCTCTCTCTTTGAATCTCAATACAAAGTTCTCCTCGATTCTCTTGGAGATCTATTTGATGTAATACTTTTTGCAGTGTGTTTGTCAAGATCCGATGAATTATGGGTTTATGATCAAGATTATCTATGAACAATATTTGATTCTTCTCTGAATTCTTATATGCATGATTTAATATCTTTGCAAGTCTCTTTGAATTATCAGTTTGGTTTGGACTACTAGATTGATCTTTCTTGTTGTGGGAGAAGTGCTTAGCTTTGGGTTCAATCTTGCGGTGTCCTTTCCCAGTGACAGCAGGGGCAGCAAGGCACGTATTGTATTGTTGCCATCGAGGATAAAAAGATGGGGTTTATATCATATTGCTTGAGTTTATCCTCTACATCATGTCATCTTATGAACTTAATACTCTAGATGTGTGCTGGATAGCGGTCGATGTGTGGAGTAATAGTAGTAGATGCAGAATCGTTTCGGTCTACTTGTCACGGACGTGATGCCTATATACATGATCATGCCTAGATATTCTCATAACTATGCGCTTTTCTATCAATTGCTCGACAGTAATTCGTTCACCCACCGTAGAATTTGCTATCTTGAGAGAAGCCACTAGTGAAACCTATGGCCCCCGGGTCTATCTTCCATCATATTAATCTCCCGCCAACGTGCTATTTCTGTCGCCGTTTATTTTGCAATCTTTACTTTTCAATCTATACAAAAAATACCAAAAATATTTATCTATTTATCTCTATCAGATCTCACTTTTGCAAGTGGCCATGAAGGGATTGACAACCCCTTTATCGCGTTGGCTGCAAGGTTCTTATTTGTTTGTGCAGGTACGAGGGATTTGCGTGTAGTCTCCTACTGGATTGATACCTTGGTTCTCAAAAACTGAGGGAAATACTTACGCTACTTTGCTGCATCACCCTTTCCTCTTCAAGGGAAAACCAATGCATGCTCAAGAGGTAGCAAGAAGGATTTCTGGCGCCGTTGCCAGGGAGATTTGCACCAAGTCAAGTCAAGATTTGATCTCCCGTCAATGAGCCATTTTTGGCGCCGTTGCCTGGGAGATCTACGCACAAGTCAAGACATACCAAGTACCCATCACAAACTCTTATCCCTCGCATTACATTATTTGCCATTTGCCTCTCGTTTTCCTCTCCCCCACTTCTAAAATGATTTTTGAAAACCTTTGCCTTTTCTTCTCCCTCCTTCCGTTCGATCTTGTGTTACCATGTGCCTTCTTTTTGCTTGCATCTTCGCTTCCTAAAAGTTTATGGATCCTCATCCCCTTGCTAATCTTTTTAAGAGATCCAATTATGATGAACCAATTTCTAGTTATTTGAGTGCACTAGATTATCTTTATGAGGTTTTTCTTGAAATTCGTGAATGTGAAAATTGTGATGAAGAAATTTATGAAGAGATTCACGATAGCTCCTTGAATAAAAAGCATGATTGCAATGATTGTACTATAAATTCTGTTGATGTCAATTGTGCTAATAATATGCAAAACCTAAAGCTTGGGGATGGTAGTTTTGCTATGTCTACTACTTGTTGCAATGATCATGATTGGGGTGATTCTTCTTATGATCTTGAAAATTTATTTAAGCCCCACGATGCATATGAGATTGATAATAGTGTTTGCAATAATATTGAAAGTGGGTTTGGAAGAGTGTCAACTTTAGATCCCACATATTTGGAGAATGTTCAATCTTATGGTATTTTTGATAAAAGTGGGTTTGGAGAGGTCATGACTTTAGTTAATGATAATCCCACTATTTTGGAAGAGTGTCAACTTCGCATGCATGTGGATCGTGTTGAGAATATGTTATGTGATAGCTATTTTGTTGAATTTGCCTATGATCCTACATGTAATTATTATGAGAGAGGAAAATATGGTTGTAGAAATTTTTATCTTACTAAATTACCTCCCGTCATGTTGAGATTGCTATCGTCTCTTTCTTCTTCCTTGCATATGCTAATTTTTGCTTGCTATGATAATTTGTTTGCTTATAAAATGCCTATGCATAGGAAGTATGTTAGACTTAGATGTGTTTATCACATGTTCTATGATGCTCTATTTGTGCTTTAATTCTTGTCTTTGATGTGAGCATCATTAAAATTATCAATGCCTAGCTAAAAAGGCTTTAAAGAAAAGCGCTTGTTGGGAGGCAACCCAATTTTATTTTTGTTCCTTGATTTTTGGTCCTGTTTAGTAATAAATAATTCATCTATCCTCTGGTTAGATGTGGTTTTATGTTTTAATTAGTGTTTGTGCCAAGTAAAGCCTATAGGATCTTCTTGGGTGATAATTATTTGATCCTGCTGAAAAAGACAGAAACTTTCTTCTCACAAAAACAATTGTTAAAAATCACCATAAAGTGATAAAATATTTATTCTAATTGAAGTAGATCAATAATCAAATTATCTAGGTCGTCCTATTTTGGTAGAATTTTTGGAGTTCCAGAAGTTTGCGTTTGATGCAGATTACTACAGACTGTTCTGTTTTTGATAGATTCTGTTTTTCGTGTGTTGTTTGCTTATTTTGATGAATCTATGGCTAGTATCGGGGGGGGGGGGGTATGAACCATAGAGAAGTTGGAATACAGTAGGTTTAACACCAATATAAATAAAGAATGAGTTCATTACAGTACGTTAAAGTGGTGGTTTATTTTATTTTGCTAACGGAGCTCATGAGATTTTCTGCTGAGTTTTGTGTTGTGAAGTTTTCAAGTTTTTGGGTAAAGATTTGATGGATTTTGGAACAAGGAGTGGCAAGAGCCTAAGCTTGGGGATCCCCAAGACACCCCAAGGTAAAATTCGAGGACAACCAAAAGCCTAAGCTTGGGGATGCCCCGTAAGGCATCCCCTCCTTCGCCTTCGTCTATCGGTAACTTTACTTGAGGTTATATTTGTATTCACCACATGATATGTGTTTTGCTTAGAGCGTCTTGTATGATTTGAGTCCTTGCTTTTTAGTTTACCACAATCATCCTTGCTGTACACACCTTTTGGAGAGACACACATGAATCGGAATTTATTAGAATACTCTATGTGCTTCACTTATATCTTTTGAGCTAGATAATTTTGCTCTAGTGCTTCGCTTATATCTTTTTAGAGCACGGTGGTGGTTTTATTTTATAGAAATTATTGATCTCTTATGCTTCACTTATATTATTTTAAGAGTCATTTAGAACAGCATGGTAATTTGCTTTGGTTAAAAAAATTAGTCCTAATGTGATGAGCATCCAAGATAGGTATAATAAAAACTATCATATAAAGTGCATTGAATACTATGAGAAGTTTGATTCTTTATGATTGTTTTGAGATATGAAGATGGTGATATTAGAGTCATGCTAATTGAGTAGTTGTGAATTTGAGAAATACTTGTGCTAAAGTTCATGATTCCCGTAGCATGCACGTATGGTGAACCATTATGTGATGAAGTCAGAGCATGATTTATTTATCGATTGTCTTCCTTATGAGTGGCGGTCGGGGACGAGCGACTGTCTTTTCCTACCAATCTATCCCCCTAGGAGCATGTGCATAGTACTTTGTTTCGATAACTGATAGATATTTGCAATAAGTATGTGAGTTCTTTATGACTAATGTTGAGTCCATGGATTATACGCACTCTCATCCTTCCACCATTGGGCTTGAGTTTGTCCTTTTTCTTCTCTGGCAAGCGTAGAACGAGTTCGCCAACATTATACGTCTTGGCCCGCACTTCTCTACTGTGATATCTAGGAGCCTGTTGTTGATACAGTGCGGAACGGGCTTTTGCAACATCGCGCTCCTCCTCCAGGACATCTAAACTATCCTGCCGATCAAGCTCGGCCTCTCTCTCTTCATACATGCGCACTCGAGGTGAGTCATGAATAATGTCACAGGGCAACACGGCCTCTGCGCCGTACACCATGAAAAAGGTGTGTGTCCGTAGTACGATTGGGCGTGGTCCGCAGCCCCCAGAGTACGGAGTACGGAGTCAAGCTCCTCAACCCAGTGCTTGTCTGATTTTTTTCAAAGACCGCACTAGTCTAGGCTTAATGCCACTCATAATAAGACCATTAGCTCATTTGACTTGACCGTTTGTTTGCGGGTGATAGACGGAGGCGTAATCGAGCTTAATGCCCAGATTAGCACACCAGGTTTTCACTCATCGGCTGTAAAAATTGGAGCCGTTATCGGTGATGATGCTGTGTGGGATGCCATAACGGTGCACGACACCGGATATGAAGTCTATCACTGGTCTGGCTTCGGCTGTTTTAACTGGTTTGGCCTCTATCCACTTAGTGAATTTATCTACCATGACCAGCAGATATTTTTTCTTATGGCTTCCTCCTTTAAGGGGTTCGACCATATCAAGCCCCCAGACCGCGAAAGGCCAGGTAATGGGGATTGTTTGTAGAGCGGTGGGTGGCATATGGCTTTAATTGGCGAAAAGCTGGCATCCGACACAACGTTGGACAAGGTCATGTGCATCTCCTTGGGCCGTCGGCCAATAGAAACCTGTACGGAAGGCCTTACTCACAAGGGCCCGAGCATGGATTTCAGCCAAGAGCCGCCATCCCTCTTCTTCGGACATACATCTTTGAAGTACTCCGGTGACGCTTTTCTTGTAGAGCTCTCCGTCATGGACCTTGTAGGCTTTCGAGCGCCGGACAATGCAGCGAGCCTCATTCTGACCCTCAGGGAGCTCTCGCCTATTAAGGTATGCCAAGAAAGGTTCGGTCCATGGGGCAATTACTGCCATTATAAGATGGGCCGATGGTGTTATTTCGGTGGCTGAGCCCTCGATAATATCGGTATCGTGTTCGGAATCCGGGGGTATAATCGGATCAGAACTAGTGTTGCCGCTTTCCCCTTGCCACACCACGGATGGCTTGAAGAGCCTTTCCAGAAAGATGTTAGGCGGGACAGGGTCACACTTGGCACCAATGCGAGCGAGGACGTCCGGCGCTTGATTACATTCTCGAGCCACATGATGGAACTCGGGTCCCTCGAATCGAGCCGACATTTTGAGAACGGCGTTACGATAGGCCGCCATCTTTGGATCTTTGACGTTGAAATCATCATTTATTTGGGATATTGCGAGGTTTGAATCCCCGTGCACCTCCAGGCGTTGTATGCCCATGGAGACAGCCATCCGAAGACCATGTAATAAGGCCTCGTATTCGGCTGCATTATTGGAGTCCGTGTATAATATTTGGAGTACATACTGAACTGTATCTCCAGTGGGGGATGTTAAGACAACACCCGCTCCTAAGCCCGCCAGCATTTTGGAGCCATCGAAGTGCATGACCCAGTTGGAATATGTGCCATACTCTTTAGGGAGTTCGGCCTCTGTCCATTCGGCGATGAAGTCAGTGAGTACTTGGGATTTAGTGGCTCGGCGCGGTTTGTATGTTATGTCGAATGGAAGGAGCTCAATGGCCCACTTGGCAATCCGGCCCGTGGCATCGCGGTTGTTTATTATGTCATTCACTGGTACTTCAGAAGCCACCGTAATCGAGCACTCTTGAAAGTAGTGTCGTACCTTCCGGGATGCCATGAAGACCGCGTATGCTATCTTTTGGTAATGAGGGTACTGGGATTTGCATGGTGTGAGGACAGTGGATACGTAGTATACCGTCTTCTGAAGCGGGAATTTGTGTCCGTCCTCCTCTCGCTCGACGACGAGCACCGCGCTCACCACTTGGTGAGTTACCGATATGTATAATATCATGGGTTTGTCGATGTTCGGCGCGGCCAGGATTGGGTTGCTTGCTAAAAGAGCCTTTATTTCTTCCAGTCTGGCCGTTCCCGCATCCGTCCACTCGAAGTGGTCGGTGCGTCGGAGAAGGCGATAAAGTGGTAGTGCTTTTTCTCCTAGTCTGGAGATAAAGCGACTTAAAGCTGCCACACATCCGGCTAGTTTTTGGACCTGTTTAAGGTCTGTTGGCTTAGCCAATTGTGACAAAGCTCGGATTTTGGCTGGATTTGCCTCAATTCCTCTATTGGAAATGATGAAGCCCAGCAGTTTTCTAGCGGGAACGCCGAAAACACAATTTCCTGGATTGAGCTTGATGTCATATGTACGGAGGTTGTCGAATGTGAGTCGCAGATCGTCTATCAATGACTCGACGTGCCTAGTTTTTATGACGACGTCATCCACATATGCTTCAACTGTCTTGCCGAGCTGTTTCTCCAGGCATGTTTGAATCATGCGTTGGTAGGTGGCACCGGTGTTTTTGAGCCCGAAGGGCATAGTGTTGAAGCAGAATGGTCTATATGGGGTGATGAATGCTGTCGTGGCTTGGTCGGACTCCTTCATTTTGATTTGATGGTATCCTGTTGGTGTACAAAAGAACGGGCGCACCTTTGTACCCCTTTACCTGTGCACGGGCAGTCGGAGCCGCGCCCACGGTCGCACCAAGCAAAACAGGGGAGGTAAACCGAGGTAAAACTGAAGCCAAAGACAACCAGAGCAACACCAAGGCCAAAGACCACAAAGAGCAGAGGGACGAAGCAGGTTCTCCCCCGGCAAGACCCTTGCCGGGGCAGCTCTCCCCACCCCCACAGAGCGAGCCACCCTTGAGCCCACGGTCTCCAACATCATCAACCACGTTGGGCCAGGGCTCGGGAGGCACCTCCATGCTGGCATGTAGATCTTTGTGAAGACAAGGTACACTCAAGATCAGATGAGGATCAGAAGACGACGACCCTCGGCAAGATCCTTGCCGAGGAAGGCCACCAGACCCTCGGCAAGATCCTTGCCGGGGACGGCAGCGCGCCCCGGCAAGGCCCTCACCAAGGATGCCAACAGGGCCACCGCCAGGCCCGCACCAACCAAGTCTCCGCCGCCATTCGCATGCAGCTGCCAGCCCAACCAGCTGGGCAGGCGCTTGCATGGCAACATGCAGCTTCCAGGCCAACTCGGCACACACCTGCGTGGCGGCATGCAGATCTTCGTGAAGACCCTACCACCACGCCACCTCAGCTGCCTGCCTGCCTACATGGCACCGCATGCACCAAATGGCCAGGGTGCGTGTCAGAGCGAGGAGGAGCAGCGACGGACGGGACGGGCCTCGCTCCCGTCCCCAATAAAGCAAGAGGACACCTCAGCTATGCATTAAATGCGCCTTGTCTTGTAATTCGAGCGATAAGCTCGCAATACTGTGCGCCTTTCCACCTCCTGTATGCCACTGTGGCAGCCCCTTTCGACTATAAAAGGAGGCCCATGGCATACTGGAGAAGGATTCGGCTCTTTCGAACCACACACTCACCATAGCTAGTTCGAGAGCCCAAGAACTCTCTGAAATACACCCACCAAAGCAGGACTAGGATTTTACGCATCCTCGCGGCCCAAACCTGGGTAAACGATCCTCGTGCTGATTACTAATCCTGCTCTTCTCGCAACCCTGCGCCCCGGCAACCATAGTAGGGATTCTTGTGATCCCATAGGTGTCGTTCCACACCGACATCTTTGGCGCGCCAGGTAGGGGGCGCAATTGTGAGAATCTGGTCTAGTAGTTGGCCTAACAGTTCCTCATTGCCATGACTCCCAAGAAGGAAATGGCCAGGAGAAAAAGGGAGCTGCCTACGAACGCGAAGGACGCCAGCGCGGCAGCAGAAAAGCTAAGTCATTCGGAACTTTGAGTTACTTCCTTTTATATATAAGGTTATCGTCCTCGGAGATCTTGCCTATGTGTGAGAAACCTGCACGCAAAGGGGCCCTCCCGCAATTGGCAACGCCCTTGTTCTGTTTCGAGTCTGCTCAACAGCTCAAAGCGGCCGCGTTGAGAGTGGCGGGGTAGCCTTCCGCGCTTGGCAACGCTCCCGACTCTGACTCGAGTCAAACTCGACAATTCGGGCGGCCGTGCTAAGGGCGGTAAGGTGGTTCACCCGGCAGCAAGCACACCCGGCAGGCCAATGGGGATCCATCCCCAAGACGCCGCCCTGGGTTTACGCGCCGGCAGACCTGCCCGGTTAACGTAGGGTGGACACACAAAGGAAAATCGAACGGGAAAATAACGTGCCTGATACTAAAAGTGTTGCAGAGTCATATTACATCAAATTGTTGCTGTGGTTCTAACTAGAGATAGAAATTGTCTTGGTTGTGAACCTGCAGCGGCGATAAGAAACGGGGTGCCTAATCCCGGCGCTGGCCCTCCACCCTCAGAATTCCGCCGACACGGCTGATGATGGGCTTGATGCGCTCCCTGAGCGGCGCGAGGTCGGTACCTTCCGGCAAGCTCTCCAGCACGGCGTCGAAGTCGAGGTCGGGGTACCAGTATGCCACCTTGGTCAGAACCTTGGTCATGGTGCCCTGGCAAAGCCTCCGGGCCTCGTCGGCCAGCGAGGCCGCACGGTTGGCGTGAAGCTGCTCCAGGGCCCCGAGAACACACTCGAAGAACAAGGTCAGCTTGGCGTTGGTGGTCCCGCTGCGCTTCGGGGCGTACCTCACGCTTGGCATCCCCATGGTAGCCAACTGCACGGTGATCCTGCCGGCGACGTCCTCGAGGCGGCCGATCCAGCATTTCACGCCCTCCTTGAAATCCTTGTGCTCGGCGGCCTCGTTCTTCTGCAGCTGCTTCTCGGTCTCCAGCTCCTTGGCCAGGATCCCCTCCCGGGTTTTGGCCTCCGTGAGCATCCCCTCGAGGCCCTCCAGCTTCAGTGTGAGGTCCTTGACGGACTTGTTGGCCTCGGAGAGCTCCCCAGCCCTGCTAATGGCCGCGCCCTGCCCTGCGCCTCCGTCAGGGCGCTGTTGAGTGTGTCCTTCTCCTGGGACAGCTTCAGGGCCTGCTCCTTCAACCCATCCCACTCCGCCTCTAGCTCCTTCACCTTGTCGGCATGAACCTGGCCTGGGCATCGAGCGCCTCTTTGTGCCTCTGCTCCAGCTCACTGGTCCACTGCAAGACAAGCTTCTCCACCTCTTCATCCTTGTCGCGAAGCGTGGCGGCAAGCTTCTCCTTGCGCGCGGCGAGGTCCTCCTCCTGGGAGTTCAGCACGGCCTGGTGCTGGGTTCGAGCGGCCTCGGCTGCCGCGGCCAAGCCCGCCGCCGTCTCCTGGGCCTTCTCGATGTCAGCCAGCTTCATGGTGAGCTCCACATCACGCTTGGCCAGCTCGCCCTGGGCGGCCTTCAGCTCGTCGCGAGCCTGGCGGAACCAGTCCTGCGTCTCGGCGACGCGCTTCTGGAGGTCCGCCTCCGGTTTCTCCACCACCGCCGTCCTGGACTTAGCCTTGTCCAGGCGGGCGCGGTAGAGCGCCTGGAGCTTCCGGAAGCTGGCGCCCATGGCGTGGAGGAGCCGCTCTTCTCCGAGCCTTCGCCACCAACGCTCGGCTCGTCGACGACCTCAAGCCCGGCGCCGGCAAGCACTTCGTCGTCGAACACCTCTCCCTCGACGGGCGCCCTGGTGCTCGACGCGCCTGTAAGGTGGACGAACAAGTCGTCACTCACCCTCAGGTACTTGCCGGAGCCGGAAGCAGCAGAGGACGAAAGCTGGTCATCAGCGACCACCTCCTCCTCGGCAGTGGCCCTGCCGGCCTCCCCGGCAGGCCCCTTGCCGGTCTCCTCAGCAATGGCCTTGCCGGCCTCCTCGGCAGGCCCCTTGGCGGCGTCCTCAGCAGCGCCCTCAACGGCCTCCTCGGCGGCGATCCTCTCGGCGTCCGCCTCGGCGGCCTTGGCGACGTCCTCGATGATGGCGTCCACGTCCTCTGGGTTCACCGAGGAGGAATCTGGACACCGAAGAAGGGGGTGAGGCAAGGCCAAGACCAAGGGTCAGCAAGAAAGAAAAAGGAACAGGGACGAGAGGCGAGCGACTTACCACTATCGGTGCTAGGCTGGGAAAAAGAAGTCCCCTCCCTGCCAACATTTGGCATCGAGGCAAAGCCGCCAGCGCCCAAATTCTCCTCCTCCTCCATGTGCGCGGGCTCGGTGCTTGGCGCCCTTACTAGGGACGCCCCTCGGGGCGGCGTGGTCAACGGGGGCGGCGTGTTGGGAGTAGCCCTCTGCGGCTCCTCCTGCTGCCGTTCTCCTCTTGCATACCCGGCAAGGTCAGCACCAAAGTATCGTACCCCTGACACATGTGGACAAGGGGAGGGTGGTGAGCTTACGCTGAGGGCTGGACCGGGGACTGCTGTCCGGGCTACTCAGCACCACCAGTGGCGCCCTTGAAGTACCGACCAGGGGCTAGCCGCCCGCTGAGGTCTTGGCCCTCTTCACCCTTTGGGCCAGCGTCTCCACATCCCTGCCAAGATAAAAACAAGTCAAGACAAGCGACACAGATTGAGGAGGCAGAGATGACAGGAAGGAGCTAGATACTTACTCGTCGTCCGCCTCCTCCTCTGTTGTTTTCCTCTTCCTCCTCGGGCTGAGGGACCCATAGTCAAAAGTGACCCCCGCGTCGGCATCCGCCGGAGGAGGGGAGGAGGGCGGAGTCTGCGGGCGCGTGGACGAAGAAGAAGCAGATGCCTTCTTCCTCGCTGCCGCAGCCTTCACCACCTTCTTCGCCGCCGCGGCCCTCGTCTGGCGCGCGGACTCCTCTGGGGACTTTGGCCGCCGCGCGGCCCTGGCGGACCGCACCGGCTCGCCGGAAGTGGCTCGCCGCAGGACTCGCCCTCTCCCCGTGGCCGGAGGGTCAACATCCCCGGCCTCCTCCTTCGACGACTCGTCGACCGCTCCCTCAACCAGAGGAGCCTCGGTGCCGGTGCTGCTGGCCTCCCCGGCGCCCGCCGCCCACCGGGCGAGCTCCTCCTCCTCCACGGCCGTCGCTGCCTTGTCCTCCACACCACCAGCGCTGCCGGCCTCCTCGGCAAGCTGTGCCTCCCTCGCCCTGGTGGCGATGTAGTCCAGTTCCGCCTGGGTGGTGTCCTGGACAAGCAGCCGCTCGGCGTCGGCATTGATGTACCCCTCGTGCAGAGTGTCAAAGAATTGATGCACCTCGACGTCCTCCGGCTCCTTGTAGCTCGGGTCACGGCCATGCACGTTGCAGTCCGGCATCATGGCGATGATCTCGGTCCGGTGTGAATTATTGCACAGCGGGACCACTCCCGCCGGTAGCTTGAACAAGGGCCCCTTGAAGACCTTGCTGGGCGGCGGCCCTCGCGACCTTGCCGGTCCGCTCGACCTCGCCGTCGCGGCCCACATCGAGCTGGAAGAGCTGCTGGCAGAAATGGGCATGCCCCATCACTGTGAAGTTGTGGTCGAGGCCGGGGCGAAGCCGCATGATGTCGGCAGGATTCGTGAAGAGCCAGGCCGGCCTCCCCTTGTTGTGCAGTGGAGCGATCCGGCGGCGGAGAAGTCCGCCCCGATCATCTCAAGGGTGAGCCCGGCCTCGGGCAGCCAAAGAATCCTGGTGGTGGCGACCGTGAGCTTCTCGTCGTCGGTGTCGACATCGCTCCAATCGCTTCTGCGGACCGGCGGCGCCCGGCGAACTTCGCAGAATGCCGACGGGTCCTTCTCTTCGATCCAGCACCACCGGCCCCGCCATTCTTCCCACCTCTCCTTCATGGCACCCTCCGGATATGCCCCCTTGGACCTTGGGATCTAGGTGATGCAACCGGAGATGGCGCCCCCTGGTTGGATCTGAGGGGAGAAGTAATGGCGAAAGAGCGCCGTGTTGGGGTGCACCCTGGCGAAGCCTTCGCAGAGGTGCGCGAAAAGGGCCATGCATGCCACCGCATTCGGGGTAAAATCCAAGAGGCGGAAGCCAAAGGTGTGCATGATGTCGTAGAAGAAATCGGAGAAGGGAGGACAAAGCCCGCAGGAAAAATAGTCAACAAAGAAGGGGTACCGATTTGGGGCAGCCTCGGCGCAGTTGGCAGGGATGACGCGCGTGGCTGGATGCCCCGACTTCTCTCCCCCCGTCTTCACCCCCACAGGGGCCTAAAGGCTTCCCGAAGCTCGAACACGTCGACTGTCGAGGGGAACAAGGCGGACTGCGTCCGCTGCACTGCCAGCGCACTCTCCGGCGGCTCCGCCGCTCCGGCGTTCTTAGCCACGCCCTTGCCCTTGACGGATTTCGGCGCCATGGCGGCTGGGAGAGAAGGGCAAAGCGGAGGGCGGCGGGAAGACAATGGCGGCGAGTGAGAGCGAAGCTTGGGAAAGAAGAGGAAGACGAGCGGAGGCTTCCGAGATTGGGATTGTGCGAAGGGTAAAAGGAATAGTGCGCTCACGGTTACCCCCCTTTTTATGGGGAAGGTGCGGGTCGTGCTGCCGATTTACTACGATGTGACGCATGCGTGCGGGAACCGCCCCACGCATCCCGCCCACGTCACGCGCACCCCTCCACGTCGCGCCATGCCGCGCGCGGGTCGTGGGAAGCGAAGCGCGCGAAAAGTTTTACCGCGGTAAAAACCGCCCCGCCTGCCCGCGCACCATTTTGGACCTGGCCCAACAACGTGTCGCGCTTATGTGTGGCCCAGGCCTGGGGGCTCCTGTCGGTGTACAAAAGAAGGGGCACACCTTTGTACCCCTTTACCTGTGCACGGGCAGTCGGAGCCGCGCCCACGGTCGCACCAAGCAGAACAGTGGAGGTAAACCGAGGTAAAACCATAGCCCAAGACAACCAGAGCAACATCAAGGCCAAAGACCACAAAGAGCAGAGGAACGAAGCAGGTTCTCCCCCGGCAAGACCCTTGCCGTGGCAGCTCGCCCCACCCCCATAGAGCAAGCCACCCTTGAGCCCACGGTCTCCAACATCATCAACCACGTTGGGCCAGGGCTCGGGAGGCACCTCCATGGTGGCATGCAGATCTTTGTGAAGAAAAGGAACACTCAAGATCAAATGAGGATTAGAAGACAACGACCCTCGGCAAGATCCTTGCCGAGGAAGGCCACCAGACCCTCGGCAAGATCCTTGCCGGGGACGGCAGCGCGCCCCAGCAAGGCCCTCACCAAGGACGCCAGCAGGGCCACCGCCAGGCCCGCACCATCCAAGTCTCCGCCGCTGTTCGCATGCAGCTGCCAGCCCAACCAACTAGGCAGGCGCCTGCGTGGCAACATGCAGCTTCCAGGCCAACTCGGCACACACCTGCGTGGCGACATGCAGATCTTCGTGAAGACCCTACCACCACGCCAACTCAGCTGCCTGCCTACCTACATGGCACCGCATGAACCAAATGGCCAGGGCGCATGTCAGAGCGAGGAGGAGCGGCGACGGACGGGACGGGCCTCGCTCCCGTCCTCAATAAAGCAAGAGGACACCTCAGCTATGCATTAAATGCGCCTTGTCCTGTAATACGAGCGATAAGCTCGCAATAATGTGCGCCTTTCCACCTCCTGTATGCCACTGTGGCATCCCCTTTCGACTATAAAAGGAGGCCCGTGGAACACTGGAGAAGGATTCGGCTCTTTCGAACCACGCACTCACCGTAGCTAGTTCGAGAGCCCAAGAACTCTCTGAAATACACCCACCAAAGCAGGACTAGGGTTTTACGCATCCTCGCGGCCCGAACCTGGGTAAATGATCCTCGTGCTGAATACTAATCCTACTCTTCTCGCAACCCTGCGCCCCGGCAACCGTAGTAGGGATTCTTGTGATCCCATAGGTGTCGTTCCACACCGACATCTCCGGAGTATGCATCGAGGAAAAACTGTGAGTCATGTCCTGCGGTAGCATCAATAATCTGGTCGATGCGGGGGAGGGGGAAGGGATCCTTAGGGCAGGCCTTATGAAGGTCTTTGAAATCGACACACAGGCGCCAGGATTTGTCCTTCTTTGGCACCATCACCAGGTTTGCTAGCTAGTTCGGGTGTTTTATTTCTCTGATGAATCCGGCCTCGATTAACTTGGCTAGCTCCTCCCCGATAGCTTGGCGTTTGGGTTCGGAAAAGCGCCGCAGTGTTTGCTTGACTGGTTTATATCCCTTCAATATATTGAGGATGTGTTCGGCTGACCTGCCTGGGATTCCTGGCATATCAGTAGGGTGCCAGGCGAATATGTCCCAGTTCTCGCGCAGGAACTCTCGTAGCGCGGCGTCAACCGTTGGGTCCAGTTGTGCCCCGATGGATGCTATTTTCTTGGGGTTCGTCGGGTGGACTTGAAATTTGACTATTTCGTCTTCTGGTTTAAAGGAGGTGGATTTGGGTCACTTCCAGGATTACGTCATCCCTATCCACCGTGGGGCATAGTGCGGTTAACTCTTCAGCCGCGAGGGCTTCAGACAATGCCGCAAGGGCCAGGGATGCGGTTTTATTTTCGGCGCGGAGTGCTATGTCCGGATCACTAGCAAGAGTGATAATACCATTCGGCCCAGGCATCTTGAGCTTCATGTATCCGTAATGAGGTATAGCTTGGAAGCGTGTAAACGCATCTCGCCCCAATAGGGCGTGATATCCACTATTGAAAGGGGCCGCTTGGAAGGTTATCTCTTCGGACCAATAATTCTTCGGCGTGCCGAATACCACGTCGAGTGTGATTTTTCCCGCGCATCGCACCTCCCGGCTGGGAATGATTCCTCAGAAGGTCGTGCTACTTTGCTCGATGCGGCTCCTGTCTATTTCCATTTTATCGAGTGTGTCCTCATAGATGAGGTTTAGTCTGCTGCCGCCGTCCATGAGCACTTTGGTGAGCCGAAAACCGTCCACAATTGGATTGAGGACCAAGGCGGCTGGTGCCTGGACTGTCCGGAATTTTGGTTCGTCACTGGTGTTGAAAGTTATGGCCGTGTCGTTCCAGGGGTTTATGGCTGCGACTTGGCAGACATCGGCGAGGTCGCGGAGGGCCCTTTTGCGCCGATTGTTTGAAGCGAAAGTCTCGAAGACCATCAATACCCTGAGGTCGTCGTCTTCCGGGGGGTGTTGCTCTGAGGTATTTTTGGTGAGGATATCCTCGCCGATCTTGGCCACTTGCCGGAGTATCCAACATGCTCTAAGGCTGTGGGTGGGTATGGTATCCAGTATTGTGTGTATTTTGCATGGCCTATCAAGCCATCCCTCCCGAACGGTTCCGCGCCCCGTAATGGGCTTAGATTTCTTTACTACTGGGACGGGCGCCCCATGAGGGTGCATCCTTTTTGCCCGGACGAGGGGTTGAGTGGAAACCGGTGGTTCCCAGCGAGCTGCCAGAGTTTTCCAGGCGCTTTCCATTGCGCAGTACTTCTGTACTATGGTTGCCAAGTCAGCGAAGTGTAATACGCGACGGAGGTTGATGGCGTTGAGGATTCCTTCGTCTGTGCAATTATTGCAGAATACTGAGATCGCGTCTTCGTTGCGGCAATCTTTAATCTTGTCTTTGACAAGGAGGAATCTGGCCCAAAAGTGATGGACTGTTTCTTGAGACTGCTGTTGTATGTACATGAGATCGCGTATATTCGGGTGGGTAGGTGGCTTTAAATCCGAACCCTGACCCAATTTGGGATCCGGAGTTTGAGAAACTTCCGAGCTTAATAGTTCGGGCTCCGGAATATCAACTGATTTCCCTGGTCCACTATCCGATTCTAGGTTCGGGGGACAGGGTGTGTCGTTCCGCGGACAGCTGTCCGGATCTTCGAGCTCGGAAATCTGAACATAGTTCGTCCTCAATATAGAGGAAGAGTTGTTGTTTTGCTCCTCTACTACTGCTATCTAATGGGTGATCGGCAGAGATTTGATTTCTCTCTGATCGGATTTAAGCCCAATCCGATCGTAGTCTGTAGAAACCCCCAAGGCCGCGATGCGATCCAGAAGTTCGCTTAAAGACGACAAGTCCGTCGGATCCATCCGTTTGGAGTATTCGGAGTCGACGTGGAGGCGATTTTCGATGACCCGAGAAGTCATCGTCGGCTTAATGGCCGGAAGGGCGGTCATGGTAAAGCCGCCCAGCCGGAGGGTTTGGCCTGAGGCCAGGGCTCCTCCGGAGGTGATACTGTCCTTGATAACAAGGCGAGCCATCAATCCTGTCTTCGACGTCATAGCGGAACTCTCAATGAAAGCACCAATGTCGGTGTCAAAACCGGCGGATCTCAGGTAGGGGGTCCCAAACTGTGCGTCTAAGGTTGATGGTAACAGGAGACGGGGGACACGATGTTTACCCAGGTTCGGGCCCTCTCTATGGAGGTAATACCCTACTTCCTGCTTGATTGATCTTGATGAATATGAGTATTACAAGAGTTGATCTACCAAGAGATCGTAATGGCTAAAACCCTAGAAGTCTAGCATGTATGATTGTGATTGCCTCTATGGACTAAACCCTCCGGTTTATATAGACACCAGAGGGGACTAGGGTTGTACAAAGTCGGTTACAAAGAAAGGAATCTTCATATCCGCTCACCAAGCTTGCCATCCACACCAAGGAGAGTCCCATCAGGACATGGGTGAAAGTCTTCGGTCTTGTATCTTCATAGCCCATCAGTCCGGTCCACGTCACATAGGCCGGATGCCCGACGACCCCCTAATCCAGGACTCCCTCACGGACCCTACGGGTTTGAGAACTATGTAGACATGACCGAGACACGTCTCTGGTCAATAACCAATAGCGGAACATGGATGTTCATATTGGCTCCCACATATGCTACGAAGATCTTTATCGGTCAAACCACATAACGATATACGTTGTTCCCTTTGTCATTGGTATGTTCCTTGCCCGAGATTCGATCGTCGGTATCTCAATACCTAGTTCAATCTCGTTACCGGCAAGTCTCTTAACTCGTTCTGTAATGCATCATCCCGCAACTAACTCATTAGTCACATTGCTTGCAAGGCTTATAGTGATGTGCATTACCGAGAGGGCCCAGAGATACCTCTCTGACAATCGGAGTGACAAATTCTAATCTCAATCTATGCCAACTCAACAACTACTATCGGAGACACCTGTAGAGCACCTTTATAATCACCCATTTACGTTGTGACGTTTGGTAGCACACAAAGTGTTCCTCCGGTATTCGGGAGTTGCATAATCTCATAGTCATAGGAACATGTATAAGTTATGAAGAAAGCAATAGCAATATACTAAACGATCAAGTGCTAAGGTAACGGAATGGGTCAAGTAAATCACATCATTCTCTAATGATGTGATCCCGTTAATCAAATGACAACTCATGTCTATGGCTAGGAAACTTAACCATCTTTGATTCAATGAGCTAGTCAAGTAGAGGCATACTAGTGACACTTTGTTTGTCTCTGTATTCACACATGTACTAAGTCTCCGGTTAATACAATTATAGCATGAATAATAAACATTTATCATGATATAAGGAAATATAAATAACAACTTTATTATTGCCTCTAGGGCATATTTCCTTCAGTCTCCCACTTGCACTAGAGTCAATAATCTAGATTACACAGTAATGATTCTAACACCCATGGATTCTTGGTGCTGATCATGTTTTGCTCGTGAGAGAGGCTTAGTCAACGGGTCTGCAACATTCAGATCTGTATGTATCTTGCAAATCTCTATGTCTCCCTCCTTGACTTGATCGCGGATGGAATTGAAGCGTCTCTTGATGTGCTTGGTTCTCTTGTGAAATCTGGATTGCTTTGCCAAGGCAATTGCACCAGTATTGTCACAAAAGATTTTCATTGGACCCGATGCACTAGGTATGACAACTAGATAGGATATGAACTCCTTCATCCAGACTCCTTCATTTGCTGCTTCTGAAGGAGCTATGTACTCTGCTTCACACGTAGATCCTGCCATGACGCTTTGCTTAGAACTGCACCAACTGACAGCTCCACCGTTCAATAGAAACATGTATCCGGTTTGTGACTTAGAGTCATCCGGATCAGTGTCAAAGCTTGCATCGACGTAACCATTTATGACGAGCTCTTTGTCACCTCCATAAACGAGAAACATATCCTTAGTCCTTTTTAGGTATTTCAGGATGTTCTTGACCGCTGTCCAGTGATCCACTCCTGGATTACTTTGGTACCTCCCTACTAAACTGATAGCAAGGCACACATCAGGTCTGGTACAAAGCATTGCATACATGATAGAGCCTATGGCTGAAGCATAGGGAACACCTTCCATTTTCTCTCTATCTTCAGCAGTGGTCGGGCATTGAGTCTAAGTCAACTTCACACCTTCTAACACAGGCAAGAACCCTTTCTTTGCTTGATCCATTTTGAGCTTTTTCAAAACTTTATCAAGGTATGTGCTTTGTGAAAGTCCAATTAAGCGTCTTGATCTATCTCTATAGATCTTGATGCCCAATGTATAAGCAGCTTCACCGAGGTCTTTCATTGAAAAACTCATGTTCAAGTATCCTTTTATGGTATCCAGAAAATTCTATATCATTCCCAATCAACAATATGCCATCCACATATAATATTAGAAATGCTACAGAGCTCCCACTCACTTTCTTGTAAATACAGGCTTCTCCAAAAGTCTGTATAAAACCATATGCTTTGATCACACTATCAAAACGTTTATTCCAACTCCGAGATGTTTGCACCAGTCCATAAATGGATCGCTGGAGCTTGGACACTTTGTTAGCATCCTTTGGGTCGATAAAACCTTCAGGTTGCATCATATACAACTCTTCTTCCAGAAATCCATTCAGGAATGCAGTCTTTACATCCATTTGCCAAATTTCATAATCATAAAATGCAGCAATTGCTAACATGATTCGAACGGACTTAAGCATCGCTACGGGTGAGAAGGTCTCATCGTAGTCAACTCCTTGAACTTGTCGAAAACCTTTCGCAACAAGTGGAGCTTTGTAGATAGTAACATTACCGTCAGCGTCAGTCTTCTTCTTGAAGATCCATTTATTCTCGATGGCTTGCCGATCATCGGGCAAGTCAACCAAAGTCCACACTTTGTTCTCATACATGGATCCCATCTCAGATTTCATGGCCTCAAGCCATTTCGCGGAATCTAGGCTCATCATCGCTTCCTCATAGTTCGTAGGTTCCTCATGGTCAAGTAACATGACCTCCAGAACAGGATTACCATACCACTCTGGTGCGGCTCTTACTCTGGTTGACCTACGAGGTTCGGTAGTAACTTGATATGAAGTTACATGATCACCATCATTAGCTTCCTCACTAATTGGTGTAGGAGTCATAGGAACATATTTCTGTGATGAACTACTTTCCAACAAGGGAGTAGGTACAGTTACCCCATCAAGTTTTACTTTCCTCCCACTCACTTCTTTCGAGAGAAACTCCTTCTCTAGAAAGGAACCATTCTTAGCAACGAACGTCTTGCCTTTGGATCTGTGATAGAAGGTGTACCCAACAGTCTCCTTTGGGTATCCTATGAAGACACATTTCTCCGATTTGGGTTCGAGCTTATCAGGTTGAAGCTTTTTCACATAAGCATCGCAGCCCCAAACTTTAAGAAACGACAACTTTGGTTTCTTGTCAAACCACAGTTCATAAGATGTCATCTCCACGGATTTAGATGGTGCCCTATTTAACATGAATGCAGCCGTCTCTAAAGCATAACCCCAAAACGATAGCAGTAAATCAGTAAGAGACATCATAGATCGCACCATATCTAGTAAAGTACGATTACGACATTCGGACACACCATTACACTGTGGTGTTCCGGGTGGCGTGAGTTGCGAAACTATTCTGCATTGTTTTTTAGGTTGAAGACCAAACTCGTAAGTCAAATATTCTCCTCACGATCAGATCGTAGAAACTTTATTTTTCTTGTTAGGATGATTTTCCACTTCACTCTGAAATTCTTTGAACTTTTCAAATGTTTCAGACTTATGTTTCATCAAGTAGATATACCCATATCTGCTCAAATCATCTATGAAGGTGAGAAAATTACGATACCCGCCGCGAGCCTCAATATTCATCTGACCACATACATCAGTATGTATGATTTCCAACAAATCTGTTGCTCGCTCCATTGTTCCGGAGAACGGAGTTCTAGTCATCTTGCCCATGAGGCATGGTTCGCAAGTACCAAGTGATTCATAATCAAGTGATTCCAAAAGTCCATCAGAATGGAGTTTCTTCATGCGCTTTACACCAATATGACCCAAACGACAGTGCCACAAATAAGTTGCACTATCATTATCAACTCTGTATCTTTGGCTTCAATATTATGAATATGTGTGTCACTACTATCGAGATTCAACAAAAATAGACCACTCTTCAAGGGTGCATGACCATAAAAGATATTACCCATATAAATAGAACAACCATTATTCTCTGATTTAAATGAATAACCGTCTCGCATCAAACAAGATCCAGATATAATGTTCATGCTTAACGCTGGCACCAAATAACAATTATTCAGGTCTAAAACTAATCCCGAAGGTGGATGTAGAGGTAGCATGCCGACCGCGATCACATCGACTTTGGAACCATTTCCCACGCGCATCGTCACCTCGTCCTTAGCCAATCGTCGCTTAATCCGTAGTCCCTGTTTCGAGTTGCAAATATTAGCAACAGAACCAGTATCAAATACCCAGGTGCTACTGCGAGCATTAGTAAGGTACACATCAATAACATGTATATCACATATACCTTTGTTCACCTTGCCATCCTTCTTATCTGCCAAATACTTGGGGCAGTTCCGCTTCCAGTGACCAGTCCCTTTGCAGTAGAAGCACTCAGTCTCAGGCTTAGGTCCAGACTTGGGCTTCTTCACTTGAGCAGCAACTTGCTTGCCGTTCTTCTTGAAGTTCCCCTTCTTCCCTTTACCCTTCGGGAATTGTTTTATCCATCCCACTACAAAAAAAAGACACATCCGTGACATTTTGGGCCGAACGAATTTTTTTTCTGTCATACATATGACACTTCTATGACGATAATTGTGACAAAACCCGGTATCATCATAGATGTGGTGGGCTCCTACTTCTATGACAAAAAATCATGACAGAAAATGGGCTTTTCGTCCTGGGCGGGCCGGAGACGCAGCTGCATGACATTCTTTGGGCCGTCCATGACGGAAAAAACCGTGGTAGAAGCGAGGGGGAGGAAAATTTTGGGGAGTTCCCGGTTACGGTGGGAGGTCGGGGGCCGAGCGATGCGCGTTTCTCTCGTACACGTACGCGCGTGTGTGCGAGGCGTTGGCTCTAACTGAACCCGAGCGATTGCACTGCAGGCTACGCGTTACTGAACCCGAGCGATCGATCGATGGCTGTTAACTGAACCCGATCGAGCGATTCCTTCGCTACTGCTGCTAACTGAAGCCGATCGACTGGATGAACAGTGAGCATTGCCGGGGGGTTGGATGAACAGTGAGCGGTGGCGTTGCCTCTGGATGAACAGGACCCGTGGTGTGGAGGGTTGGATGAACAGTAGAAGGTGGAGGGGTGCCCGTGGAGGGGTGGTTGAACAGGACCCCGTGGTGTGGAGGGCTGGATGAACAGTAGACGGTGGAGGGGTGCCCGTGGAGGGGTGGTTGAACAGTAGCCGGTGGAGTAGCGCGCGGTGGAGGCTGGATGAACAGGAGCCCGTGGAGGCTGGAGGAGGTCGATGGTGGAGATGAACAGTATCCCGTGGAGTCCCGTTTTGCGGTACGCCACACACCTCCCGATGAACAGGACCCCCGTTTCGACCGTAGGAGGTCCGTTTCGTCCGTTTTGCGGTACGCCACATCCCTCCCGATCAACAGGACCCCCGTTTCGACC
>NC_057814.1:83277112-83293683 GCF_018294505.1 Triticum aestivum
CCGTTTTGCGGTACGCCACACCCCTCCCGATCAACAGGACCCCCGTTTCGACCGTAGGAGGTCTGTTTGCTTCATTTTGTGGTATGCCACACCCCTCCCGATCAACAGGACCCCGTTCCGAACGTAAGAGGTCCGTTTCCTCCGTTTTGCGGTATGCCAGGCCTCGTTTCCATCGCATGTTCCGTCCAAGCCCTCCCGATGAACACGACCACGCATTCTGTTCCAACCCAGCCGGTTGGCTCCCACGCGTTCCGTTGCCTCCTGATGAACACGACGCATTCCGTTGCCTCCCCATGAACACGACGCATTCCATTGCCTCCCCATGAACACGACGACGACGATGTTTCTCTGTTCCGACCCAGCCATGTACACGAGCCCTGGCCGTACGTATGCGCGAGTAGGCGTTCGAGACCCCGCCCGTATGTACACATACGTGGTCGTCTTTTCTTTCTTGCACCCTGGCCGCTGTACGTACGTGTACATGCTACGTGCGCGCCTCTACTACGACACGTACGCGCCTCTACTACGACACGTGCGCGCCTCTACATCCACCAGTATATATGTACGTACACGTTCGCGACCAGAATGACAACGCTGCGTACGCTTCGACCAGGTGGGTCCCGACTGTCAGGCACTTCCTTGCGTGCGAAGATGTAGCTGGTGGGTCCCAGTAGTCAGGGGGCGAATCGTTTTTTTTTTGCCCGGACGCACTTCCTTGCGTACGAAGATGTAGCTGGTGGGTCCCAGCAGTCAGGGGGGCAAATCGTTTTTTTTCGGACGCACTTCCTTGCGTGCGAAGATGTAGCTGGTGGGTCCCAGCAGTTAGGGGGAAACTTTTTTTCGCGAAATACGGTGGCCCGTATGGTGGGTCCCCGCTGTCAGGTGGAGGAATCATTATTTTGTGCGTAATAAGGAGGCACTTCCTTGCTGCGGCCATGGACCCAGCTGTCAGCCTCTCCACGTACAGTCCATGTCCGATGGAAGTCGTTCCTTGACCACGTTGACCACGCTGCGCCGAGAGCACCACGGCGGTGGACGACGGCGAGGACTAGGAAGGGGACGACTCGGAGCCGGGGAAGACGCAGCAGTGGATGCCCACGCGAAGAGGAGTATGAGGGTTCACTGGTTCGGCTGCGGTGTGAGGCTGCTGTCGCCGCAGAATAACAGGGGGTGTGGGTGAGTAGAGGGATGGCCTGGCCAGCGGTGGGAGTAGTAGGGGGCGGTGAGGCCTCCGCGGCATCACAGCCGGCCACGGGAGGCAGGAGCACGCGGCACGACCGGCGCTGGTTTGGGCGGCTGGAGCAAGAAGACCAGAGGTTGAAGAAGCACTACGGCCGTTGGATGAACATCGTACGGTAACAGGAGCTATAATCGTTCATATTGACTAAGTTGACAAAGCCCTCCGTCCCTGTCAACTTGGTAGGCCCACAAGTCAGCCTCCCACTATGTTGGGTTCCAGCTGACAGGGGGAGTATTCATTTTTTTGTGCGTAATAAGGAGGCACTTCCTTGCATGCGAAGATAGCTGGTGGGTCCGACATGTCAGCGGGGGGCACGTTATTTTCGCGAAATACAGAGGCCCTTCCAGTGGGTCCCAGATGTCAGGTGGAGGAATCATTATTTTGCGCGTAATAAGGAGGCATTTCCTTGTGTGCGGCCGTGGACCCAGCTGTCAGCCTCTCCACGCATAGTCTACTTCCGATGGTGTCGTTCGTTGACCACGTTGACCACGCCGCGCCGAGCGCATCCAAGGTGGTGGACGACGGCGAGGCCCCGGACGGCAACGAGCCGAAGATGGGAAGACGCGGGAGTAGAGTCGGAGATGGAGAGGTGTACGAGGGTTAACTGGTTCTAGTGCGGTGTGGTTCGGTAGTCGGTGGAGAAGAACAGGAGGTGTGGAGGGGTGGAGGGATGGCCTGGCCAACGGTGGAGTAGCGCTTCATAGCGAAGCGTGCTAAGCAGAGCTGCTAGCAGCAGGAGGCGGGAGGTGGTCCCGGCGGCGCTAGAGGAAGAAGACGAGAGATCGAAGATGGATGCCGGTCGTCTGATGTAAATCCAACGGCTAACATGTCAGAATCATTTGTTGACTAAATTGACAACGACTTGCGTTGGCTTCGACCTATTGGCCACATTTCAGCCTCCAAAAATGTGGCACGTATTCAACCCATTTTTTCAGAATTTACAGTCTTTTTTTTGCGCGGTAGAATTTATAGTCAATTTGATCTTTTTTTGAATTACAGCCATTAGCTGGGCTGGGTGAACAAATAATGTAGCGTCCATGCGGCCCATTTATTTTATTTCCTAATAAGTGATATTATTACATTCGTCCTTAAATCTTACCAAGCTTTTGTACACAATCACTAGGATTCTCGTGCCAAAACAATCCAGGATTTTATTTGTTAAGAAATTATTTTTATAAGTTAATAAGATGTGGGATATTGTTTTCTTACATATGTAAGTATCTGTTAAATATATGATGACAATAAAAATAATATATAATAACATATAAAACAATTTAAATATATATAATATAGTTAGAAGGGAAACATAAGTTGGACCTGGCGTTCCTATTCTTATATAGAAAAATAGAACAGACCTCTCCGTTTTCTTCAAAAAATACATAAATTGGGCTGCCAAAAAGAAAACCTCGGATGGGAGGTCCATAGGCCGGTCGATACATGACAGCCCTAAGAAAATACAAACAGGCCTATGGACCTCCCATCCGAGGTCGTGGGCTGCACATGTTAAAAATGAAAGCCTAGACGGGGCAGCCCAAAACCACGTCCAACACTTGCCAAAACTTCGTCCCTCGTTTTCTCTGTGTTTCGCACACTCGACATTGTGTGGGCATTCTGACAGTGCATCATATGAAGATGTGCTATGCATGAATATTGATCAGAATGATGTTAACTGGCTGGTAGTTCCATTTTCGACCATGAATAAAACTTCCAACATGATGTTAACCCTGTTTGAAAAGGCTGTGTTAATATAAATGCTCTGCCTCTAAAAGTTGCAGTTTCTTATCTGAAACTGAACTTGCGGTTTCTTATCTGAAACTGAAACTTGCAGTTTCTTCTCTGAGAATCACATTGTCTGCACTTTTATACTCCTATGAAACTACATTTTTTAAGTGCTAAAAATAGATCTCTAGAATTCATAAAATACTTCATATGCTCAATACTGCAAATCTGAAATTCAAAAGACATTCATATCTGAAAGTACTCCCAAAATACACAACACAATTCACAACCTGCAAATACTGACAACCCTAAGCTCCTCCTGACAATTCACAACCTGCCCGACTATTGGGCTGGGGGGGGGGGGGCAGCCCCCTCCTATTCCTCGGCGGCAGACAGCCGCCCCGTGAGACGATGTGAACGGCGAGGGAGATGATGGCGGGGAAGCGTCGTCGGGCCAACTGCTTTTCCCTTCTTGCAATTGGGTTCGGTCGACGAAGACTCCACCGGCTCGCTCTGGCAGGACAGCCTCACAAACGGCACCCTGTAGATGCTCGATCCTTCAATCTCTGGTGGATGCTCCATCTGGGATCGATACTCCCACCACCGCTCCCTCACGATCGGATTCGGTGAATCTGTTTGCTCCATGGCCCAGAGGAGCAGCTCTATGTACTCCGGCGCGACTCCCTCCGGGAGTATCATCGCCTTGTTCGCTCTATTGCAGATATTTGGCCATGGATGTCGCCGTCGCCGCTAGTTGGTCCTTGTTGTAAACCAAGACTGTATCTCCAACATCCTAGCTAGCTTCATAGGGTCGCCGTCTGCGATCCTCATGTATCGGTTGTACTCCTCCATCGATCTACTTCTCCATAGCACCTTCACTCACCGGTGGTGGTTTTTGAATGGAAGAGGAGAGGAGCAGCGCTGGTTTTGGATTAGAACGGGAGAGGAGCGACGCTGGTTTTGGACTGGAACAGGAGAGGAGGGGCGGTGGTTTTGAAATGGAAGAGGAGAGGAGCGGCGCTGCATTTAGATTGGAACAGGAGAGGAGCGGCGGTGGTTTAAGAGGAGAAGAGCGGAAGAGCGGCGCTGGTCTTGGAAGTATTTTTTTTTGTTTTGCGTATTTTGGGTCAAAGTTTGACCACGTACTGTATTTGACAAGCAAAATGTGAATGCATGTCACCAAAAATTGTATTGTTTGGTTCGTATCTGAATGTACTTTCAAATTATATTATTTTTGCAATGTATAACATATATTTTATGTGCAAAAATCATGGTCAATTATGACCCAGAATAAAAGAGAGACTAGTTAATGTGGGGTCGCTTTCTTAACTGAAGGGTAAATTGATTTTGATTTTGATCCAGTCACAGCGCGCCGGCCCTCTCGTCCAATCCTAAATCGCTGCCGCACGCTCCTCTCCCTCTTCTCCATTGCAAAACCACCTCCTCTCCTCTCCATCATCTCCATTCCAAAACCACCGTCTTGCCTCTCCCTCTTCTGATCTTCTCCATTGCAAAACCACCTCCTCTCCTCTCCATCATCTCCATTCCAAAACCACCATCTCGCCTCTCCCTCTTCTGATCTTCTCCATTGTAAAACCACCTCCTCTCCTCTCCATCATCTCCATTCCAAAACCACCGTCTCGCCTCTCCCTCTTCTCTATTGCAAGACCACCGTCTCTCCTTCCATCTTCCAAAGCTAGCACCGGACCACTCAGAAGGACATCTATGGAGAGGATGCAGCAGCGAATCAGGCAGATCGCCGGCGGCAACCAGGCAAAGTTAGCCAGGTTGAAGGAGATCCTTAGTTGGTCTGACAATGAGTGGGAGATTTTGAGGACGGTGTGGGCCATGTGGCAATGTATGCGAAAGAACGAGATGGCGGCGATGAGGGCGGCGATGTACATGTACTCCTCGGCGGCAGTCACGCCGCAGTCCTCCGAGTTCATCGAGTATCTCCTCTGGGCGATGGAGCAGATAGCTTCGCCCGAGGCGACAGTCAGGCGGAGGTGGTGGGCGTACAGGTCGAAGGTCGAGCACCCAGAGGATAACGAATCGATCGAGTATGGTGTGCCGTTCGTGAGGGTGCAGAGCCAGCCGGAGCCACAGGAGTATTTGTTCTCCCACCGCAAGAGGAGGCCGGATGGCGCGACGTCGCTTCCCCGCCGTTCTCCACGGTTCCCTCGATGCTCGCCTCGTTTCAACGGCGGCGGTAGGGTTTAAGGTAAGCTTCGCACTAACCTAATCTTCCACCTGCTCATGCTTACAATCAGTGTGACAGCTAATGAAAATCATGCTTACAATCAGTCTCCGAGTACTACGCCAATCACCCTAAAATAGCTCTGGACCTTTGGGTCAAAGTTGTGACACAGTGTACAAATAAAGAAAAATAGATTGGTGCTTCTTTCAAAAAAGAGTACTCCCTAGAAAACTGCCAATATAAGCTACTAGTATTTGGTTAGATGATTTGCTGCCGAGAAAGATCCGTCCACAGAGAGTGCCACACATCCCACTGGTGGTGGTGGATGCCAATGCGTGCATGCAGCATGGTTGGTGTCGGTAATTTTTACTTGGCACACCTCGCACTCTGCATATATGCCGGTTCCAAACGTACATTTGTGCAGTTCCACCAAAATGCAGCTGAATAACCCTGTTTGCACAGATAATGAAAAAGCGTGATTACATTATAGTGGCACTAGTTGATGAAACATACAAAATAAATAGAAGAAAATATTGCGATAGTATCATAGTATGCCATGCTGCGAGGGCGAGATGGGCCCTGCGACGCCTCATACGGTACGCCTCATACTGGACATCGTCCCAAGTCTCCCAGATACACCTTCTACCAGTGATGAACATCAGTGTACAGCGGTAGTACAAGGAGGCGCCTTGAGACATTCAAATCTCTATTTTTGTACATATCAACTAAAATTAAGCACCCCAGTTTGCAGAAACACTTAAACATTAACAATGGGACTAGGTGATGAAACATACATTAACAAAGAGAAGCACTTTCTTTATCTACATTGGAAATGAAATGATAGAGATGACACTCGCTCTATTTTCACTGTATTATTACTTCATTTTATCAGTGACACTAGGGTCGAGCAGGTGGCAAACGAGGTGTACCGTGCGTCGCAAGGATGGAGGCCGGGGGTGCTTAGACTGGGATGCTGAAGCTGGCTCTTTCAGTCACCAACATGGATGATTCAATTCATGGGACCTTTTGGTGCAGTTCACCTAAAATGAAGCAATGTCCCGTGAGCTAGCAGCTTCTTCTTCAATTTTTTTTAAGAAAAGGGCTCCAGTCCCAGTTCCATTTCCATCAAAAAACGAAACCCACAGAGCTTCTTCTTCATTAGTTGCAATAAAATTGAGCAACATCAAGGTTGGTTGTGAAGCTCCTGGAATGCTCAACTATAATTTGGATATCATTTGTGCAGTTCAACTAAGATCGAGCGTGAAATGTATATCTCTGTTTGCACAAAAAAGGTGGAAAGGAGGGTGACTAACAAGTGATGAAACATGCATCAAATGAAAAGAAGCATGTTCCTTATCTAATTGGCAATCCTACAAGGACAGTAGCAATTTCTAAAGCACTGGCATTGCTAGATATTAGTGTGGGCATTAGGATTAACTATGACAACCGTTAAATACGACATTACTTTGGGCACGGGAGAGTAGGCGGACCAGGACAGTTGCATTTCTAACGAAAAGAACCAACTTATCTTAATGGGAAATTTTAGCAGGACATGTAAAGAAGTGCCATTGATTCATATTACTGGAGGCATTACATTGAAAACAACATTGGTTTAATGTGTCCTTACTTTTAACAGTGCGACTGCTACATTTTACCAGTGGCATTACATAAGAGTGGCTCGGGGCAACAAACATCAGAACAGGATATCTGGGTTGGTCCCATTTTTGTTCGGTATAGCCACCTTATACTGTGTGAGGCTAGCAAATCTAGTGCTGGACTTACTCTGTTGACTTGTCCCCCAGTCCCCACTTTCTTTCCTTTTTCAACCAATAGATCGGGTTTATATTGAGTCTGTACTGCGTTTCCTTTATTTCCCTATTAGACCTAGAGACCAGTTGGATAGCAGTCTCTGCTACTTTTCGCCCCCATTATTTCCTCTTTCGACCAAGTCCTAGATTCAGGTAACAAATCCTCCCCCACCCCCACCCCCTTTCTTCCATGTTTGAACCAAGTAGTACAAGATTTGAGTGCATGAACTAGTTTTACCTCTTAAACGTAAAAAAATAGGTGGTTTTCGAATAGCCGATCGATCCTATCTACGAGGGGGCCTGAGAAATAGTAAAAGATACAAATGCAGCGACGTCGGGAGCTCGGGAAGTAGAGAAAGGCCGGTTTCGAAGGAAGTTATACATGATGGTCGCCGGGATATCGCTAGGTGGGCGGCGGGAGGCCGGATCTGCCCACACTACGGCAGCAAGGAAGAAGGGGTCGGAGGCCCTCCCTCGCCAGCGGTGCTTGGGAGAGAACGGCAAGGCAGGCTGATCGGGACGCGCCCAGCAGTGGGTAAGAGCCGTTGCGAAGGACGACTGCATGAATTGCACCTTCTCACCTTCCCCGGCGGAGAGGATCCGGCTGGATCTGTGACCAGCGGTGAGCAGAGAGAGAGAGAGTGTGTGGCCACCGCTGTCGTGTTTAGATCTGGAGAGGCCGAGACAGTGTGAAGAGACCAACACTAGCAAGCAAGCGCGGAGGCTCCTGCCTATATAGTGGAGTAGTACTAGTTTTCTTTTGTCTACCGGAGCCGGCTTGACCTCGTCAATGACTGTCGAGAAGTCTTCATGCACGTGGCCAGGAGGCGCAGTTGTCGTCATTTTGATCTGAAGCACCGGATTATAACATATAACACGAAAAAATGCCGCATGACAAGAAATCATAACCTCACTGCCCAAAGGAGACAACATGAATCCCGACGGACAAACTAGACGAGGAACAAAGCTCAAATTAAAGATAAACTCGTAGAAAAGGGGTTCGTCGATAGATGTCCTAATTAACATAGCCGGCTTGACCTAGATGGCAGCCGAGTAGTCACTGTTCATGCATGTGCCCCCAATGACTAGCCCAACTCAGTTGTCGCTGTTTAACCCTCGCAGTGATCCGAAGCACATGACACCTAATTTTGCGAGATGACAAGAAACCTTTTTTTAGATTTCTCACCACAACTACAGCCATGTACAAAACAGCCTGCACGATGTACACGATAGCCAATCCAGGCGTGTCTGCTGGAGTCTGGTCACATGCATGGACGAACTGATCTTCCGTGTCTTGCAGGGATCGTCCAGGCACCAACGTAGTACAACACTTATCTAGTACTATCGCTCGTCTCCCTCTTCTATTAAGTCACCCGACTTGCGGGGCGGGGAGTGTGCCTATGGTCGGTTCTCAATTGCCGTCCCACATGTGTGTGCAAACGCAATATGACATGCGTTCCATTCAGAGAGCAGCGTGCCAGACCGACCGACCGTCTGGGGTGCGACGCGAACGCGACGGGTGTGATGTATACTCCGTACATGTGTACCGCCGTTTTCTAGACGCTTTGCTCCATGGCGCGGGTGCAATCCATGGATACAAAATTAGTATACTGTATACTATTTAAAAGTTGAGGGCGGGGCTTTTCCTGCGCGGTAGGTGGCGGGGCAGTTCCGCCTAGTCGGTTCGACAGAGACGCGAGAAGACGAGGGAGTAGGCTGCTGCAAACGTAGGGCTGTGTGATTTGACAGCGAGTTACTGCTGGACAGGTGGGGCCCCGTGATTTGACTTGCCATTATCATTTTAACTGCAGCGCTACGACCGGCGTGAGTCTCCCGATTCCTGACCACCTCCATACAGGTGCCTCTCCCTATGCTCCACCATGTAGTAGAGGCTGGCTCTTGCATGAGAGCCCACTTCTCCACTTCTTCCTTGCCTCTCTTTCCTCCACATATGCAAAAATGCCATGTAAAGCGCACTATTGTACTTACTTTTACTTGCTCCTACAGGTACTTAAGCTTGCCACATAGGCATAAAGTCTGATGTGGCAAGTTAATCAAGAAGAGAGAGACTAGTTTGGTGACCCAAGGAAGAAACGGTGCTAAGCGCGTGTACCTAGGTGAAAAGACAATTTTGAGTCTATAGCTAATTAAATGAAGCAAACTTAGCAACACCATTTCATTGGAAGAGGTCACTCCTTGGCAAATGCAATAAATACTAGTACTCCCTGTGTCCCATAATATAAGAACGTTTTTGGCACTACACTAGTGTCAAAAACGTTCTTATATTATGGGACGGAGGGAGTACGAAGAAAGAGATAGAGAGGAGTAAAAAATACACTTATAGCCAACCTTATAGCCAACCTTGTTGTAGTACGAGTGACTAAGTGATGACTATGTATGACATACCAACATCAGATAGCCTAACGCACCGTGTTAAATCTCCAAGGGCGCGACCGCGCGAGCGACGCGACGGTCGTGGTAGGCGCGACCATGATATAGGCTGCTGGCAGCCCTTGGATCTGAGATCAAACGGTCGCATGCTAAGTTGCTGAAAATTTGTAGAATAACCCTCCAGGATAGGATATTCACTTATAGGTCTAGAATCACGCCATGCAACCATTCGATCTCAGATCCAAGGGCTCTCGGAAGCCCGTATCATGGGAGAATGGAAAGCCACTACCATGCCGTTCGCACGCTGGCAGTTCGCTCCTACTCGTCCCCGCACGTCCTTCAATACTACGGCGGTTCGCTCCTAGTCGTCCCGTCCATTCACATTATGGCAGTTCCACTAATCCTAACCCTCCTCCCAAATCCATGGCGTCCCAAATCTCCACGATCGGCGGTGAGTACAAGGTTAGAACCATCACCGGCGATGAGTTCGACGTCATCTACACCCGTTCTTCCGCGATGGTGAAAGGATGCCTTTCTCGCTTCAGACGCATGTTCGAAGACTCAGATGATGAGTGGGTCGCTGGGCTAGATGTTGAGTACACCACAGTCCTGGGACGAGAGAAGGATCTAAAGGACGAAGAGAGGAAGAAGCCCGCCGTGATCTAGGTTTGCGTGCATGACTTATGCTTGGTCTACCACATATGCCATGCCGACGTTGAGTGCCAGGATTTTAAGGACTTCCTCGAGAGCAACCTAGTCAAATTCGTTACTGTAGACTTTGGTAACGACAAAGAAGTCCTACATCAAATAGGCCTCATTGTAGGCAACACCTTCGACCTCCAGAAGAATCGGCTGGTGTCCTCTCGTCAGCCTTCAATGCTGACCCTGGCAGGAGCCATGGTTCATCCTTCGTACGGTAAACTGGAGAAACCTCCATACACGTTTCATCATCATGCATGGCAGCAGAATGTACTAGATGTAGACCACATCCACTACGCTGCAATGGATGGCTACCTTTGCTTCAATATCTACAAGGGTTGGATGAAGAGCAATAGCCAAGTGTGCGGTTCAAGCAAAGAAGTATCGGCCAAGAGGAAGAGGGACAAGGACGAAGTCGAGGACGTGGACGAGGACTCCGAGTAAGGTGGCAGTGTCATTGCTCATGGTGGTTCTAATGCAGTGTCTACCGGAATAGTTGCAATGTTTAATTTCAGGTGTGCTTAATTTAATTTGAGGGGTGTGTTGTGCTGAGCCCCCAGAAGAACTATGGTATGTTTCTTCTCGTTACTTTAACTCTTCAGTACGTACATACTAGTATTTCTTACATTTCATCTTTTAGTTGGTATAGTACTACCACTTGTTTCTTCACATTGTATACGTACAATATATATGGCCAACATCATATAGCCAGCAGTTTAGTTGTCAAAGAATTTCAGGGTGCTTAGTTTTGTCAAAGAATTCCAGGATGCTTAGAGGGTGCTTGGATCCAAGGGACTTATTTTAGTCTGACTAAAAATACTCTCTTTAAGAGGCTAAAGTTCCAAGCACCCCTGACTAAAGAGGGGCTAAAACTAGTCTTGAGACTAATATTTTTTAGTCAGGGGTACCCCTACTAAAATGTGGATTAGTCCTCTCTCTACGCATTTAACTCCTCTCCTTTAACACAGGCGAGTTCTGGATTGGAGGGTTTGGAGGATAATAAATGCTCATTAACTTGATTTTAGCCTTTTTAGTATTTGGATCCAAGCATGGGTGAGGCTAGCATGTTTTAGTCCCACTACTTTTAGTCATGGGACTAAAACATATCCAAGCACCCTCTTAGTTTTATTTGAGGGGTGGGTTGTGCTGGACACCATTATTGTGACTAGCCTTTTTAATAGTACTATATGCATAATTTGGTGACGAGCGCTCTCTATATGTACCACCTTTTTTAATTTCAACTTTTGCTCCATGGCGCAATCCATCGATACTACTGTTGTACAAAAGTATACATTTTTAAAAGGCTAGAGGGCGGGGCAGTCTAGCTTGGTCGGTTTCACGAGAGGCGAGGGCCTTTGTGATTTGACGGCTCATTACTGCTGGAAGGCGGGGCCTTGTGATTTGACTGCTCGTATAAATGCGCCGACGACCTGATCAAGGAGGAGCAAAGAACAGTGCGGTATACTCAAGTTTCCCACTGGAGTAGTACTGCGACAGAGGAGCACGAAACACGGCAGCCCAGTGCCATATGGCAATAAAAATGATCTAATTTGCTGGTCATCTCATTGTTAGCATTGTTCTATTCATTCCCTAAAAAAACCATTGTTCTATTCATGCCTCGCAGAGAACGTGACACGTGCGGCGAAACACCCGAAGCAAAAGATGAAACACAGGAGCAAAAGAAGAAGGAAGATTATCACCCCAAATGATCTAATTCGCCGCGGAGTCGTAACTGCTTCTTCATTGCCTCCACGACCTCCATCTCCTTGCACGTCTCCTCCGCCATCTTCTTCATTCTGTCCATGACGCGGGATTTCTCGACGCGAGCCTTCATCATCTGTTCCACGACCGCATTACATACCTTGACAGCAGCCGGGTGCTCGATGCGGAGCATCGCCAACTCCTCCTTCTGTTCCATGATGAGGGCCTGCAGCATCTTCATCGAGGAAATACTATTCTCATCCAGCTTCTTCCAGCCGGTGTTCTTCTCCTTCAACAGGTCGATCTCGTGGCAGAGCTTCGCCTTGTCCTCCTGAAGTCGCAGGATTTCGCCGGTCGCCTTCTTCTCCGAGGCAATGCTCTTCTTCAGCAGCATCACCAAGCCGGCGGTCAACTCCCCCTGCTGATTGAGCTCAGCGGGCATGTCGTCGACGCTCTCCTTCAGCAACTCCATCAAGCCTTGGATGAACTCCTTCTGCTTATTGAGCTGATCGGGCATGCCGTCGAGGGATAACGACTCCAGCTCCGCCGGCTCGGCATGTTCGGCTCCGCGGCTAGGGCGCTCCTGGGAGCCATCTCCTGCCCGTGAGAGATCTTTCGAGGTCTCTGCGTGGCGGTGAGCCCTGTTTTTTTTCTGCAGCCTTGGTTGCCGCTCCCTTGCTACGAGTAGTTCTCGACCTAGAGCTTTGCTCACCGGCCATGGCAACGACGGACGAAGAAGAAGCACTAATGAGGAGGAAAGGTATAGTAATTTTCGGTTAGGTAGTTCCCATTTTTACAACCTAAGTACTAGCACTAGTACTAATACCTGCATAGTGGGAACACGTTCAGGTTTGGTACGTACTAGTAGGTGTGAGCAGGCTTTCGAATGTGATGGGAACAAGGTAAAGATTAATTGATGGTTTTGGTTTCGAGCCCGAAACGGCTCCCGATGAGTTTAGCGGAACATAAATTTCAAGTACTACACTGCTCAAATGCGTAAATATTATGTTACTGTCAAAAATTGGCACAAAATACGAAGGAGACCAATGGAAGTACTACTAGCAACCCACAATTTAACTACTCGCATGCGCGCAGTGGAGTAATAATGTCTTTCTTCCGCCCTCACGTCCACTCAATTTGCATGCGCTGTATTAATTGACTATCAATGAAGTGAACGACTTTACACGCGTCAAATTATCACATGGGGTGGATCTTGGTACAAAATTGCGTCCGCACGTGTACCCACGTGTGCGTGCGAGGGAATGAGTGCGTGCGTGGCGTGCGTGCACATCTTCGCTTCGTGCATGTACCTCCAGTATGGCTCAGGGAGGACGAGTACATTCTTCTGGAACCAGCAGCACGTCACTGTGATCAATCCACGCAAGGAGGTCGCGACAACGCCTCCACATGTGCCACGTGGCTTCATGAACTGTAAGAGAGACACTGTGTAGCGGGCCATTGGTATTCTAATTTACGTGTTTTGCACATACTCTAAGTACTAGTAAGGTACACGTGCATTGCACGCATCAGATTTTGCAACCAAATTATGAATGAATACCACACTATAGCATGTAAGCTCTGAGTCATATATGCCTAATGTAGCCTTCGTTTAATTCTTATAGTTCATCTCATTCAAAATCAATTAGTTTTTATAAAAAAGCTAAGAACGCGGGAATAGGAAAAACATGGGATTATAGTGGAATGTCGTCTTGAATCCTACAGGATTGTACGAGTGTTTGATTGTGCATAGAAAAAACGCAGAATTCTTTCAAAGAGGTTTGAGTGGATGGGATGTTTCCTATGAAATCTAGTGCAAATGAATCATATGGAAAAATTCCTATGGTTTACAATCCTACGAATCAAACAACCAAGATAGGAAAAATTCCTAATGATTAGAATCCTCCAAAATTCCTTTGAGAATCCTTTGAATCAAAGAAGCCCTTAATCTATTTTATGATTCATGGAATTGTGCGTTGTAAAGCATAAAGTTAAAACAAATAATGGCAATTCAACTAGAAAAAAAGTTTGGGCAGTTATGATACGGAAGATTCTAGAACAAAAGAGAACCACTGTTGTTTTGAGGTTTGTGCATTATGCTTAAGTTCAACCACGGAGTCTACTAGACTGTACATGTGGCAAAATCCGGTGGGGGCTAGAAGATGGTGCGAGGGGTCGAGTGGAGGGAGACTATGAAGGAATGCACAAGTGCGAGATCGATATTTAGAGAGAGGGGGCGAACACGTGCGCTGTTGCGCGCAGTGGAGGAGCCATGAAAAATAAATGAGCTAGGGGGCCAAGCATTGCTAATCCTTTACGAGGAGGGTCAATTCATGAACTTAAACCATTTTTAGCAGCAATTGTCTAATGATCACATTCATATTAGCCTCGATATATAGTGATGTTAGGGGGGGAGGGGGGCAGGGCCCTTACTGCCCCTATCTTCGCCATTGTGCACGCGTCTGAGAGATGAAGCGGGGGGCATGGATGATGAGAGGGGGACGTTGGATATATAATTAATGTGGGTGTATTAGCTATATATGTTAATCCTATATAGAGAGGTATAGATTGATCGATGTGGACGTGGGAAAGAGGGTGAGACCTCACTGGATATATCGATTGATCGGTTTGTGTGGAAAACTATGAAAGGCCTAGATATATACACACATACATAGAGGAACATCGATCGTTGCGCATGCACGCGTGAGAGATAAAGAATGCCCGATATGATGGAGAGGGGGATGTGTGTGGGTGTGTGCCTTCATGGGAGACCGGCCTGAAGAAAAAGATTGCATGCGTGCGATGGATAATGCCGACTGGTAGTGTGTGTGCATGCATGCACGAGAGAAAGTTAGTGGTACAATTATAAAGAGAAGACTACTGTGTGGGTGTAAAAGAATAGGTGAGGTCATAATCAATGTAAAGTTGAATTCAAATATTTGAATAAGAGATCCTGATGTTTGAAACCCATGCATGCATGAATATAACGGAGATCTGCGCGGTGTGGTTTGGAAACGAGCATGTTGTAATGTATACAAATTGAACAAGGTCAGACTGATTTGAATTTGAGATACCGATGGCAGACATCATTTGGCCACGTCGCATCCGTGCATGGACACACTATTCTAATTGGAGATGATGGGCGGCTTTCGCATCACATATCTATATCTATACCCCTATATATATTATATTTTATATTTTTTTATTGTGTGGGGGTAACTTTAACTTTGAAAGATGGTCGTTGGATGAGGCGAATCCGATGGTCCAAAGATGGAAAATTTGAGCACTACTGGCCGTTGGATATCATCTAGATTCCACCAGATTTCGCCACATGTATAATCTAGAAGACTCCATGGTTGAACTTAAGCATAATGCACAAACATCAAAACACAAGCACTTCTTATTTGTTCTAGAATCTTCCGTATCAGAATTGCCCAAATGTTTTTCTACATGATTTGCCATTATTTGTTTTTACTTTATGCCTTACGACGCACAATTCCATGAATCTTAAAATAGATTAGCTTTCTTATAAAAACTAGATGATTTTGAATGAAATGAACTATAAGAATTAAATGAACATCTACATCATGCATATATGACTCAAAGCTTGCATGCTATAATATGGTATTTATTCATAATTTGGTTGCCAAATCTCATGCGTGTAATGCACGTGTACCTTACTCTAGTCTAAATGGTGTTTGTGTGTGTGTTGTGCGTGTTGAGGTGCAAATTGTCTTTTTTGGGTACACGTTAAGCTTGTTCTTCCGAAATTTCAAGCCGCACCTTGTTATGTCGAAAATTCAAGCTAGCGTCTCTGTCTATCGTGCTGCGAAACTCCCGCCTCTTCAACCCGCGCCTTGTTAGCCCGAAATATTTAAGATATATCTTTGTCTCGTTGTGCTCCGACAACTCCCTCCATCTCAACCCGCGCCTTGCTATTCCGAAATTACAACGCGCGCGAAAACTCCCACCTCCTGTGAAATCCCGACACGCGAAATGCCCGTGGTACCCCTGAACCGAAAGAACCACCTCAAATCAGTGGGGGTACTTTCGTAACTTACCCCACATTTCGGACAAGCGCGTCTCTAAGCCATGGTTCCCCACTGCCAACCCATCCACCCACCCATTCGTACACCGAGGCCGCGAAAACCCGCGACGAAACCCCACACCCTGCTCCGTCTGCCACCCAGCCGGAGCCTCTTCCCCGACGACGTCGTCCACAGCAACACCTCGACGTCCCTCATCCACCATACCGGATGAGGATCCGTCGTCGATCTCATCGTCCCGCCGGTTCAGCCACCCCGTCCTCCACCTCCAAGGAGCTGCCCCGATGTTCCCCTCGTCTTTCGCGCCACCTCCATTACCACACCGCCGTCTTCACCTGCACCACCGGAAGAGCATCATCATCACCGTTTCCTCGGATGAAGCTGCGGCCTAATCGGTGCCACCAAAGAGGTTGTACACTAATCGCCGCATTTTCTTCTTGATTCGATCTCACGGTGCTGCCGGCGCTCAGTCCCGAGCCGACACGGTGCGGCTCCATCCACGGCGGCGTCGCCGGCCACTTCCTCCACGGCGTCGCTCCCTCGGCGGCGACGTCCACATCAGTATGAGCTGCTGCTGCTTTAGCTCTCGCTCGCGCTGCTGCTCTACTCTTGCTCTCGGTCCCCTGCCTGGTCTGCTCTTGCTATTGCTCTTGCTCGCGCTGCTTCTCTCGCTCTTGCTCTTGCTTGCGATGCTGCTCCGATTTAGCTACACTTCAGTCGACTGAATCGACTTTTGGGTCAGTCGATTTTTAGGGGGTGGGGGGGCTCGCCGG
>NC_057814.1:83294092-83343032 GCF_018294505.1 Triticum aestivum
AGGTACCCCACTATCTATCTTAGGGTTCGGGATGGGGGCGGTGGTCGCCGGCAGTGGCGGGGCGTTGGCGGGGCAGTGGCATGGGGACCGCCGGACAAAAACCTCGGCACGGGGGTGGGGGGCTAGAGGGATGGCCGGGGCGGCGGCGGACCGGTGGTGGGGAGTGTTTTCGGGGCGGGCGGGGTGGCGCACCGCCAGCCGCGGGCGGCGGGGGGCTTCTGTTTGGCCGGTGGTGGCTGGCGGCTCAGGGGGGTGGAGGTTGAAGATGAACCGCAGGCCCTTGATTTCGTATCCAACGGCTGCAAAATCGACTGACCAGAGATGAAAAAGTCAGTCGACCGACGTGTAGCCTCACCTTGCTAGTGCGTTCAGTTTCGACAGCAAAATTCAGTTTCGACAGTTAAGTTCAGTTTCGACAGTTAAGTTCAGTTTCGACAGTTAAATTCAGTTTCGACAGTTAAGTTCAGAGATGAGTGGCTGATGTATTTTACATCTAGCACTTTGTGGTTATGTATTTTACGGCATGTATTGGAGATGCTATTAGAATTCCACTTAGGTTAACGTTGTTCGTTGTCTCTCTTGTCCTACTTCAGCCTCAGCGTCGTACAACTCACCGGAGCTGCTCCAACGACGAAACCCTCCATCACAGCGGAGCAGTACCTCGGGCTCCATCTCCAGACGCCTAAGATCTTCTTCCCCTCCTCCGACAGCCAAGTCAGCCGGAGCATCCTCACCGGCCAACCCAATCACGCTGAGATCGACATGGCTTCGCCAAAGAGGTTGTACACTTGTTGCATCTCTTTTTTACTCTACATGTTATATATATTGTCCACTGAGCACTCGTAGTAACGGGAAATACGATTATTTTATCCTACTATATGACAACCAGTGAGGTACCAGGCAACTTAGCTATCCGTGATGGACTCTCTTAAACGCCATCATTATTTATCTCTGCGCATTTGAGCTGTGCATTTGTCGATGGGCCTGGGAGTTGAGCTAGTATGGCAGTGGCCTGGGTCCAAAGTAATAGAAGTAGCACAAAAACATTTTTTTAGTGTAGGATTTTCCTTGCTCAAGCCTGCCTACTAGAATCGCCAGTGCTTGAAAGGAAAAGTGAATGAAAAACATCGGAATTGCAAAGTTTCCTATGGTACTACTTTTCATGAATTTGGTGCAAAGGAATGGACCAAAGGAAAACTGTAGGATTTGTTCCTTTAGTGTCTCCTTGAAAGAAAAACCGTAGGAATTCTAATTTCCACTTCCCCTCCTTTTCATATTCCTATTCATCAAGCACAAGACTAAGAGATAGTAGCATAATAGAATTATAACCGTACATTTTCTTGTGGTTTGACTTAATCTCACCATGCTTTTTTGCATCCTGTGATCTTCCAATTGTTGTGAATCAAACACCCAGATTGGCAGAAATCCTGTGTTTTTAAATTCTCTGTTTTGCACGTGCATTCCTATCCTATTCCTGTCTATTTCCTATCCCTGCATTGTTAGAATCCTCAAATTCAAACAAGCCCTTACTCAATTACTTCTGTTACAGATATGTGTCAAAGAAAACCTTGTGTGGTTTGTCCTGCTCCTGCGGCGCTGTGTTCCACCCCAGCTCAACTGCTCCAACGACGGAAGGGTTCACCACAGCAGGGATCCGCTCTCCAGACTGTCTTTCGCCGCCTCAGATCTTCTTCCCCGCCGCCGGCAGCCACGGCAACTGCATTACCATCATCAACTGAGCAGATGACCTTGAGGACTACACGGGTCCGCAAGAAAGGTCGCACTCTTCAGTGTCTGCTTACGTTATGCGTCGCTGAATATGATGACATGCTACATTATCGTCATGTTCACCTATTAGACTCCGAGTCAGGTCCAAACTAATGCTGAAACTTGAGTTATTAAATGGTTGTGGGGTACATATTGGGGTAGCAATCAGTACTATCTGTCTATTATCTGGTTAATCTCCGGTGTCTACTATGAGTTTCATGTTGGGTGCAAACAAACATTAAAGGAGCCATTATCTGTATTTTTTAACTAAAGCTATTATCTGCCTGCTATCATTGGTTTTGGGTCTATCCACAGTTTGCTACCATCACTCTGGATTTGTGCATGCACTCCTTACATAATCTCACTATGTTTTATTCCTATGCATGCCAGTTATTGTACACAATGGAACTGATCATGTAGAGCAAAAGAGACGAGCCTTGCGTGGCAATAAAATTTCATGCAGACGTCGTTCCATGGTGGGTGCAAAGGCAGCCCCCCTCCACCCATTTCAGATCGTAATCAAGAGGAAGATAACTGTTCTGAGGGGGATTCAGAAGGAGAAGACCACTCCTATTTACCCCATGAGGTCTTCGCTCTAACTTGGCATGCTGATGTTGGTAATATCATGCATATGGTGCCTTGCATAGCTTACTTTATACATTAAAGATGTCATCTGCTTAGTTTAGACATGCTTTGTGTCAATGTCATCTGTTTAGTTTCTTTATCGTATATGTGAATCATGCAATGCCATCTTGTCTAGCCAGGCATCATATATGTGAATTTTGCAATGCCACCCTGGTTAGCCAGTCATCTTATATGTGAATTATATCATGCCATCATTTTTTTATTACGTGTTGAATTTGTCAACAATTTTAGTACATTCAATTACTCTTCCTATGCATAAGCCATTCGGCACGGTCATGGAAAAATCTGGAGTGGAAACAAGGTCTTCAGAGCAGACAATGCTATCTGACGAAGCGCATGTCTTGCTGGTTACCGATAGCTCCTCAGAGGAGGATTCAGAGACAGATGACCAGTCATATCCCCCCCCCCCGAGGTGCATGCCCTAACTTGGCAGGGTTATGTTGCTCATATCGTGCGTATGGTATCTTGCATTGCTATGTCATTTGCTTAGTTTAGACATGCTTTGTGTGAATGCCACCTGTTTAGTGTCTAATTACCATATATGTGAATTATGCAATGCCATCTTGTTGCAAGACATTATATATGTGAATTATGCAATGTTATCTTGTTGCAAGGCATTATGTATGTGAATTATGCAATGCCATGATGTTTAGGCAAGCGACATATATGTGAATTATATCATGCCGTCCTCTTTTTTGTATTTCTCATTGCTTTTGTCGACAATGTTTGTATATTCAACTGCTCTTCTTGTGCATCAGCCATTTGAATTGGTGATGGAGAAATCTGGAGTGAAAACAAGGTCTTCAGAGCAGACAATGCTACCTGCTGAAGCAGATATCTTGCTGGTTACAGATAGCTCTTCAGAGGAGGATTCAGAGGCAGATGACAAGTCCTATTATCCCCCTGAGGTGTATGCTCAAACTTGGCAGGGTTATATTACTCATATAATGCATATGTTGTATTGCAATACTTAGTTTTTTACATCATATACACAATATTGAATGCCATCTCCTTAGTTGACACATCATATATGCGATTGCCCTCTGCTCACTTCCTTAGTATATAAATCATATATTTGAATTATGTCATGCCATGATGTTTACATAGACAACATGTATCTGAATTATGGCATGCCAACCCATTTTCTAAAGACATAATATAGTTATATCATCTCATCCTGTTTACATAGTCATCATATTTTAAATTATGTCATTCTATCCGTGAATTATATCATGCCATCATGTTTCCATCGACGGCATGTTTGTGATTTATGGCATGCCAACCACTTTAATAGACACATCATATGGTTATATCATGTCATCCTGTTAACATAGTCATCATATTTTGAAGTATGTCATTCTATCCTGTTTAGTTAGCCATCATACATGTGAAATTGTGTCATGCTATCCTGTTTAATTAGCCATCATATATGTGAAATTATGTCCTGCTATTCTGTTTGCTTAGACAACATAAATGTGAATTATTTCATGCCCTATTTTCTTCCCTACTATCCATTGCACCTGTCTATCTTACAATGTCTGTACATTCAATTACTTTTCTTGTTTATTAGCCATTTCAATTGGAGGGAGTGATGGCAGTATCTATGGGAGTAAAAACACGGTCTTCAGAAAAGATCGTGCTACCTGTCGATGCAGATAGAACCACGGTTGTACTTGCCCAAGAACCAGCCCCACCACACATAACCCACACTCATGCAGATTGTACCCCTACCCAGTTGGACAGAGAACCAGCTACACCCCTTCTAACCCCAACCCCAGCAGATAGACACCCAGTTCCCGTTGACACTGCACCGTCTCCACCACAAAGCACCCAAACACGAGCAGTTAGTAAGGCAACTGCAGTGCCCAAATCACGAGGACCACCACTCCGAACCCGAAGTCAACGCTTAAAGCAGAAGAAGAATTGTTCTCAGGTCAGGTTCCGTAGCTATGGTTCATACTACTTTGCTCTTGCATCACTGTATTTACTGATACCAACTAATTTCAAATTTGAAGGATGCAATTGAAACTCCAATGGCGCAACAGGTATGTTTTAAACCTGTTTCTTCAACGTGTTTGGCTGTTTGCTGTTGTAACTTGCTCTATGTTGATTTCAGTTTCAATTGAATAAACAATTATGTTCTCATGCCATGCACATTACAAGTGTTGTTATTGTTGTGTAGTTTCCCACACTTATATTCTGTCTATGCTGCTTTGTCTTAAATAGATATGATTCGAACTATATCTATCTTGATTTGGCAACATAAACTAGAATGATATAGACCATACAGTGACCATACTACATAGATATATGTTTGTTTCATGCTGTTATCCTGTCCACCTTACTACTGAACTGGTTTACCAAAATGAGTTTCATATACTACATTGTAAACCTGAGATGTGTTTGTTTGTTTCCCTTTTAGAACGCGGATAAAATATTGGAGAAGAGTACCCTATTATGCAATGGTAAAGGAAGTAATGCAGATAAGGTTCAAGATAGTGAGACATCCCTGTTGGTCTCCAAGAAAGCTGATAAAAACTATATTGAAGACACTGAGACAACCCCAAAGTCATGTCTTGATGTAGTGTTCGAGTTACTGGCTACCACTGCTGGCACCAGCTCTTCGAACTTGTTGCCTGAATCAGTTCGGCTTCTTGAGTCTCAACTTCAAGTTGAAAGACATCGATCAGATGTTATGCGACAGGAAGCCGAAGGACTGAGGAAGTCCCTGCAGAATTCAGATGCATACTTTCTGTTGCAACAGCAAGCGCTGGAAGACTTAAGCGCCAAACAAGAGAAAGTTAATAAGCTTGCTAAGCATCTTGCCAGCATTATGGGTACCCAGGATATTGTTTCTTGAGCTCTTCTGAAGTGGTTTCAGTTCTGGACTTGTTTTGCTGCGGCGTTTATATGCTGCTGTGTTCCCTATATTTGCACTGGTGGCGAACTTTGACGCCCAGTGGATGTAATATGTGTCTGTGATAGCCTAGTGTAAGTTGCTTGCTTATTTATTTCCTTGTTGTCTTGTTTATTTGTTTGCTTGTAGTCAGTGCAGTTCTTTTTCCGCGGTTTGCTAGTGGCTGCAATAACCTATTTTTTAAAACTAGGCCACAATAACCATGGGCTAATATTTACTGTAGTGACACTGGGCCTCCTACGGGCCATAGAAACAGTGAGCATTCTACGGGCCATAGAAACAGTGGGCCTTCTATGGGCCGTAGAAATAGTGGGCCTTCTACAGGTCGTAGAAACAATGGGCCTTCTACGGGCCGTAGAAACAATGGGCCTTCTACGGGCCGTAGAAACAATGGGCCATCTACGGGACGTATCATCAATGGGCCTTATATGGGCCGTATGATCGATTGGCCAAACATGGGCCAAACAGACCGCATTCTGGCCGTAAACGGGCTAGAGTTGGAATCGTCCGTTCATGGGCCGACCATAACGGGCTATCGTTAATAGGCCGTATTTGATGACGCTATGAAAACGGCCCAACGTATTAACGGACCACAAACGGGCCGACTGTAACGACGGGCTGAATTTGGCCCACAAGCAGAAAATGACAGTAACGGGCCGTAAGTAAACGAATGCTGGAAAATAGCCCAAGAATAAATGGGCTCTGAGAAGGCCAAAAGATAACATGGGCTGGAAACGGCCCAACGGAATAACAAGCCGTTAATGGGTATAAAGTGATACACTGTTCATTACGGGCCAGTTTCACCACGGGCCGTTAATGGGTGTAAAGTAATACACTGTTCATTACGGGCCAGTTTCAGCACGGGCCGTTAATAGGCCAAGAGTTACATAGGGCCTCATATGGGCCGAAAGACGTCATGGGCCATACATGGGCCAGAAGTGAAAACGGGCTGGAATCATATTGGATGGCCCAGATGATGCTACTGGGCCTAATTCGAATAGGGCGTAACGGGCCTTGGGTTAGCGGGCTATAAATGGGCTATATGCGAACAGGCCGTTAACAGGCTTTCCATGGGCCGGCCCGCCAGCTTTTGACCAAGTCAAACAGGCCGGCCTTTTCACAGGAATGGGCCACTGTTGGGCCGTGCCACGTGTCGACGTATCATAGGCGCCTTCTGTCCAATGAGTGGATGACATCTGTCCCAGCGATGAGCCGACACGTGTTTCCTCCAGCCAATGATGATTTTACACGTGGAAAATCCCCATTGGTCGGGGCTGTTAACGGGTTATCGGATCCAAAACCCGACCCGATAGCTTAACGGCGTTCCGTTACGGTGGATGCCACGTGTCGGTCACCCTTGACGAAAGCACTTCTGTGACGCGCGATTTATCGTCATGGAAGTGGACACTTCCATGATGATAATTTTGGTGATGTCATGGAACACTTCTACGACAGCACAAGTATGATTTTCTTGATTCTGTCATAAATTTGTCATGGATGTACATGCATGACAAAAAACGCGACCTACTGTGACAAACACGTATCATCATGGAAGTGTATTTTTTTTTGTAGTGTCCCTTGCATGTTATAGTTCATCACGAAGCTCTTGTAGCTTGGTGGTAGTGATTGAAGAATTCTGTCAATGACACTATCATCAGGAAGATTAACTCCCAGTTGAATCAAGTGATTGTTATACCCAGACGTTTTGAGTATATGCTCTTTGACAGAACTATTATCCTCCATCTTGCAGCTATAGAACTTATTGGAGACTTCATATCTCTCAATTCGGGCATTTGCTTGAAATATTAACTTCAACTCCTGGAACATCTCATATGCTCCATGACGTTCAAAACGTCGTTCAAGTCCCGGTTCTAAGCCGTAAAGCATGGCACACTGAACTATCGAGTAGTCATCAGCTTTGCTCTGCCAGACGTTCATAACATCTGGCGTTCCTCCTGCAACGGGTTTGGCAACTAGCGGTGCTTCCAGGACCTAATTCTTTTGTGCAGCAATGAGGATAATCCTCAAGTTACAGACCCAATCCGTGTAGTTGCTACCATCATCTTTCAACTTAGCTTTCTCTAGGAACGCATTAAAATTCAACGGAACAACAACACGAGCCATCTATCTACAACAACATAGACATGCAAAATACTATCAGGTACTAAGTTCATGATAAATTAAAGTTCAATTAATCATATTACTAAAGAACTCCCACTTAGATAGACATCCCTCTAATCATCTAAGTGATCACGTGATCCATATCAACTAAACCATGTCCGATCATCACGTGAGATGGAGTAGTTTTCAATGGTGAACATCACTATGTTGATCATATCTACTATATGATTCACACTCGACCTTTCGGTCTCAGTGTTCCGAGGCCATATCTGCATATGCTAGGCTCGTCAAGTTTAACCCGACTATTCAAAACTGGCTAGCACCCGTTGTATGTGAACGTAGAGCTTATCACACCCGATCATCACGTGGTGTCTCGGCACGACGAACTTTCGCAACGGTGCATACTCAGGGAGAACACTTGTACCTTGAAATTTAGTGAGAGATCATCTTATAATGGTACCGTCGAACTAAGCAAAATAAGATGCATAAAGGATAAACATCACATGCAATCAATATAAGTGATATGATATGGCCATCATCATCTTTTGCCTTTGATCTCCATATCCAAAGCACCGTCATGATCACCATCGTCACCGGCGCGACACCTTGATCTCCATCGTAGCATCATTGTCGTCTCGCCAACTATTGCTTCTACGACTATCACTACCGCTTATTGATAAAGTAAAGCAATTACATGGCGATTGCATTTCATACAATAAAGCGACAACCATATGGCTCCTGCCAGTTGCCGATAACTTCGTTACAAAACATGATCATCTCATACAATAAAATTTAGCATCATGTCTTGACCATATCACATCACAACATGCCCTGCAAAAACAAGTTAGACGTCCTCTACTTTGTTGTTGCAAGTTTTACGTGGCTGCTATGGGCTGAGAAAGAACCGTTCTTACCTACGCATCAAAACCACAACGATTTTTCATCAAGTATGTGTTGTTTTAACCTTCAACAAGGACCGGGCGTAGCCACACTCGATTCAACTAAATTTTGAGAAACTAACACCCACTAGCCACCTGTGTGTGAAGCACGTCGGTAGAACCAGTCTCGCGTAAGCGTACGCGTAATGTCGGTCCCGTCCGCTTCATCCAACAATACCGCTGAATCAAAGTATGACATGCTAGTAAGCAGTATGACTATTATCGCCCACAACTCACTTGTGTTCTACTCGTGCATATAACATCTACGCATAAACCTGGCTCAGATGCCACTGTTGGGAAACGTAGTAATTTCAAAAATTTCCTACGCACATGCAAGATCATGGTGATGCATAGCAACGAGAGGGGAGAGTGTTGTCCACTACCCTCGTAGACCGTAAGCGGAAGCGTTATGACAACGCGGTTGATGTAGTCGTGCGTCTTCACAATCGACTGATCCTAGCACCGAAAGTATGGCACCTCCGCGATCTGCACACGTTCGGCTCGGTGATGTCCCACGAACTCATGATCCAGCAAAGTGTCGAGGGAGAGCTTTGTCAGCACGATGGCGTGATGACGGTGATGATGAAGCTACCGGCGCAGGGCTTCGCCTAAGCATTGCAACGATATGACCGAGGTGGGTTATGGTGGAGGGGGGCACCGCACACGGCTAAGAGATCAATGATCAACTTGTGTGTCTATGGGGTTCCCCCTTCCCCCGTATATAAAGGAGTGGAGGAGGGGAGGGCCGGCCCTCTACTATGGTGCGCCCTGGGGAGTCCTACTCCCACCGGGAGTAGGATTCCCCCCTTCCAAGTAGTAGGAGTAGGAGAGAAGGAATGCGAGGAGAGAGGGAAGGAAGGGGGGGCGGCCCCCACCCAATTCATATTGGGCTAGGGGCGCGCCCTCCACCTTTTCCCTTCCTCTCCTCTATTCCACTAAGGCCCAATAAGGCCCATATACTCCCCGGGGGGTTCCGGTTACCTCCCGGTACTCCGGTAAATGCCAGAATTCATCCGGAACCATTCCGATGTCCAAACATAGGCTTCCAATATATCGATCTTTATGTCTCGACCATTTAGAGACTCCTCGTCATGTCCGTGACCATATCCGGGACTCCGAACTACCTTCAGTACATCAAAACACATAAACTCATAATATCAATCGTCACCGAACGTTAAGCGTGCGGACCCTACGGGTTCGAGAACTATGTAGACATGACCAAGACACATCTCTTGTCAATAACCAATAGCGGAACCTGGATGTTCATATTGGCTCCCACATATTCTACGAAGATCTTTATTGGTCAAACCGCATAACGATATACATTGTTCCCTTTGTCATCGGTATGTTACTTGCCCGAGATTCGATCGTTGGTATCTCAATACCTAGTTCAATCTCGTTACTCGCAAGTCTCTTTACTCGTTCCGTAATGCATCATCCCACAACTAACTCATTAGTCACATTGCTTGCAAGGCTTATAGTGATGTGCATTACCGAGAGGGGCCAGAGATACCTCTCCGACAATCGGAGTGACAAATCCTAATCTCGATCTATGCCAACTCAACAAGTACCATCGGAGACACCTGTAGAGCACCTTTATAATCACCCAGTTACGTTGTGACGTTTGGTAGCACACAAAGTGTTCCTCCGGTATTCGGGAGTTGCATAATCTTATAGTCATAGGAACATGTATAAGTTATGAAGAAAGCAATAGCAATATACTAAACGATCAAGTGCTAAGCTAACGGATTGGGTCAAGTCAATCACATCATTCTCTAATGATGTGATCCCGTTAATCAAATGACAACTCATGTCTATGGCTAGGAAACTTAACCATCTTTTATTCAACGAGCTAGTCAAGTAGAGGCATACTAGTGACACTCTGTTTGTCTATGTATTCACACATGTACTAAGTTTCCGGTTAATACAATTCTAGCATGAATAATAAACATTTATCATGATATAAGGAAATATAAATAACAACTTTATTATTGCCTCTAGGGCATATTTCCTTCAACATCCACATGTATGAGCAAATCGTGTACATAGGTATCTACAAGGCCATTGAGGACGCTACGACGTTGGCCTTCCTCAACCGGCTGGAAGCCTTGGATGCCTTTGCTGAGAAGCACCTTGACCTCGCCACAAAAGCCGCCGCTCCTTAGTCGCCGGTTGGTGGCCCGGGGCACTAAGTTGAGGAGGAGGAGGTCGTACGTTGTTGGATGCATCTTTATTCTTTCCTCTTGTAACCACCACTGCGATCGCCTCATCGTGGCCCTAATTATTATTATGCTATTGCATTCCGGTTCTAGTCAATACCGACATGTGCGATCCCTTTGCTTAATTATATGCATCACTGTAACTAGTACTCCATCCGTCAATTTATAAGTTGTGCTTACCTTTTCCATCAACTTCGTGCAACGCACGGGCATCTTGCTAGAAACACTAGAACATGTCGGACCGCATGTGACCAAACCGACGATGCGCCAACCTAGCTACTATGTACCCTGCTTATCTGGCGGAAATAGCCCCGCCCTAGCGTTTCCAATCGTTATTTCTATCTATCTATCGTGCCAAGGAGCAGAACCAAATGTTACAATTTATACATTTTTTCTCTACTCCTACTCCTATAAAAGACTCAGTTGGTGATGGTGGTGTGTCCGTCATCCGTCGTTTCTGACCATTAGATCTGCATCTAACGGCTGTGAGGTAAGTTGTGGCATTTTTGCAACAATAGCCCACTTCTCTGCTCCAATTTGCAGAAAACCCCTTATTATCTTGAAAGCTACCACATCCCTCCCTCACCTCATCAAAACAGCCTGAGAAATATATTTTGAGTGAAAAGTAATATATTGGGAGTATATCAAAACAGGAGTGATTTCTTTTAAGTTTGTGAACAAGTACTACTATTCTACTACTTTTGATCCGTCGCAACGCACGGGCATGTTGTGAGTAAAAGGAAAAGGCATGACGCGTTCGCGCCGCACCCCCACATGCCCGGGAATCGGGAGTACTCCACGGCCCGTCTGGCATGCCACATAGCTAGAGAAGGCGTGATGCCTAGTATTTTCACTTTCATGTGGGACCATCATTGAGAAAACCGACCATTGGCAAACGCACCCCGCCTGCCGCCGGGTTGGAAAACAGAAACGAGGGGAAGATCTAGCTGTAGCATGGAAGCCAAGAAATTTGGTGTCTGATGGGGCTCGTTGACAGAGTGTTATTTATTCATAACTAGCAAGATGCCCATGCGTTGCACGGAAAATCAAGATGCATTTGTATGAGTAGTTTATGTTGTGGGAGAAAAGGATGAACAAGAGAAGGCCTTATTCGCAAATGTGGAGAGGGGTGTGGGCATCTTTTTGCAAAATTGCCATAGTTTCCTGCCTATCCGTCAGATATAAATCGGATGGCCTATATTGCAGGATGGCAGGCACACCATCATCACCAACTCTGTTTCTTATAAGAGTATACATATAGATATAGATATATATATATAGTAGAGACTTGGTTACCAAATCTCATGCGTGCAATGCATGTGTAGCTTACTAGTTGGTTACCAAATCTCATCCAGGTTTGGCACGAGCTCGTACTGCGGGAGCACCACAAGGCCTTCCTATCCGTCGCAACGCACGGGCACATTTCCCTCTCAGGGCCCACGGGACCGAGCTTCAGTGGCTTAGTGCACCGGCCTATGAGTCAATGGCATGCAGACCTTAAATGCGGCTGGCCCACATGTCATTCTCATGGTGGTGGCGTGGTTCACGACTCACTCATTCGAGATGAACCGAACGGTGGTGGCATGGCCGTGGCGAGGGTGCCACAGCTGGGCGTCGAGGCGTTACGAGGCGTAGATGGCCACACAGGCGGGTACTACCTGTAGTACAGAAGTACTCCAGCTGAGGATTGATGCCCGGGACGAAATGTGTCACAGCCGCTGGATGAAAATTCGATGGTGCGGGAGTACGGATCGGAGCAGGCAAACCGCGTCCAATCGGGTGTGGCTGTGGTAGAAAGTTGATGGTCGCCGCAGTTCAACTGGCCCGCATGTCATGCACACAAAGGCAGAGGAGCGGTGGGGTCGAGAGGGATGAGGCGCACGTCGGGGGATGTCGTGCCGTGGGTTGGAGCGGCGTCGTGGGAATCGCGTGTGGGTGTGGCAGTGGTAGAAACAAGAAATGTGATGGTCGCCGTGGTTCAAGTTCCATGGACAAGCTGTCATGTATGCTGACACATGCATTGCATACCGCTCACTGCAAGGAGCAGTAGTAGAGAAAACTTGTTCCAAAGAACCCATTTTTCCGATAAAATTCTCGAGATATCATTAGTTTTTACACATGGGATTACTCCTGCAAGGGTCAATCACAATAGGTGTTTTGTAAAAAAATGCATCTTGATGTTCCCTGTAGTGCACGGGCATCTTGCTAGTTATAGAAGAAGGCCGCACGGGCATCTTGCCGCTGGGTGTGCCACCGACCCAAACTCAATTTTCTTTTGAGACGATTAGGTGCACCGGATGTCGTGCCATGCTACAAAATGTTAAAAAAACAGCTCCAAATTTTTTAAAACCTGTTATCTTCAAACCATCAAAATAGCCCGAGGAATATATTTTGAGTGAAGCATGATTTACTTTTACTAATATATGTATATCAAAACTAGAGTGTTTATATTTCAAGCCCGTGAACAAGTATTATTCTACTACTTTGGATCCATTGCAACGCACGGGCCGGCACATTGGTAGTAGTAGTCTCTATCTCTATCTCTACTCTACTCTTATAAAATACAGAGTTGTTGATGATCGTGTGCCTGCCATCCTGCAGTATAGGCCGTCCGATTTATATCTGACGGACAGGAAGGAAACTATGGCAATTTTGCAAAAAAATACCCACACCCCTCTTATACTAGCAAGATGCCCGTGCGTTGCACGGAACATCAAGATCTTGTGGGAGAAAAGGATGAACGAAGGCCTTATCTGCAAATGTGGAGAGGAGTGCGGGTAAGTTGTCATAGTTTCCTTCCTATCCATTAGATATAGATCGGACGGCCCATATTGCAGGATGGCAGGCACACCATCATCACCAACTCTGCTTTTTTATAGGTCGTCCGATTTATATCTGATGGATAGGAAGAAAACTGTGGCAATTTTGCAAAAAGAAACCTACACCCCTCTCCACATTTGCAAATATGGCCTTCCCTCGTTCATCCTTTTCTCTCACAAGATAAACTACTCATACAAATGCATCTTGATGTTCTGTGCAACGCACAAGGATGTTTTGTTGGGGGTCTCTCCAGCGCGGCGTGGCCATGGTTGCAAGTTGACGCCCCTTGAGATGCCGACGTTGAGGGGCACTCGGATTTTGTCCGATGAGCAGGTAAGATGAGTTTGATCACGTAGTAAATGCATTCTAAAGACTACTTCCGTGTCCATTTCCTAATTCTCCCCCTGCCCACTGTATCACAGGTTAGGCTCGGTGCGAGTGGAGATTGGCTTGCATATGTACAGGAGGGTACCAACATCAATTTGCACAACATTTACAACAGTGACACCGTTCTCATAGAACCTTTGTCCAACATTGGGATCAGCCATGCAATGGGCCAGCGCCCGAATTGGTACGATGGAACCACGGTGAGATTAAAGAAGATAGCACGAACCTTGCACATGGCGGTCAAAGGTGGACGATGCTGTCTGCAGCCGATTTGTTGTCGTACGAATACGAAGACGCTATGCTCCTTTCTAACCGCATCTTCGCGGTGACAAACCAGGGGACTTGTTTCATATGGGACACATCCAACGGTATACTCCCACTCTCCCAGTTTATTTGTTTTGAATCTTTTCGTTTTATAAGTTTCAAATTCAAATTTAGAGCTCCCCATCACATGTTGAGATTACAATGTCCATTAAATCGTTGCGTGCATGTATAGTAAAGAAACAGATCTCGAGTTTGCCACGAGTTCGTGCAGCGGTAGCACTACAAGGCCTGGCGCAGGAGTTACATTTACCTCTCGAGGCCCTCGGGTCTGAGCTTCAGCGCCTTACGAAACCTGCCTTTGAGTCAATAACATGTGGACCCAATAGGTGGCTGGTCCACCTGTAATGCTCCCGAAGGCAGAGGGGCAGTGGGGCCGAGAGGGGTGAGCCGCAGGTCGGGGGACGTGTGGTGTCATGGGTTCGAGCGGCGCCGTGGGAATCGCGTGTGGCTGTGGTAGAAACTTGATGCTCGCCGCATTTCAGTTGGCCCACATGTCATGCACACAAAGGCAGAGGGGCGGTGCGGCCGAGAGGGGTGAGGCGCACGTCGGGGACGTGGTGCCGTGGGTTGGAGCGGCGTCGTGGAAATCGTGAGTGGCAGTGGATGAAACGTGATGGTTGTCGTAGTTGAACTTCCATGGACAAGTTGTCATGTCTACGGACACATGCATTGCAAACCAATCACTGGAAGGAGTAGTAGAGAAAGCTAGGCGGATAAATAGTTCCTTATAGTCAAGCGGACCCACGCTACTACTTGTTCCAAAGACATGCACACCATCGAAATAGTCCATCTATATCAATATACATAGAGAGGGAATATTTTTTTTACAAGAGAGGAAATAGTTCATCCATCCATAATGCCCTGCTGCTGGTGCAGCATCTTCTTCTTCTTCTTCTCATTTTCTGTGGGAGACGGCTTCGCAACAAGCTCTCTGGACCTTGCAGCTATCTTGAAACTCACACGAGCATCGAGGGCAGCATATTTTATCTGCTCGTACGTCAAGGGATAATTTTCCCATCCAGGCGACCTTAATGCCAGCATCTCGTCACCCTTCTAAAGATTTGTTCCGAGCACAAAATTTGCTACGTTGAATAGGGATGGTGTTGGTTTATCACAATCTTCTATAGGAAATTTTATTTTGGTTTGTAGGTCAGCGATGCTTTTCAAATCAAGGTTGTACGGCTCCAACTTCTGTTTGTCCCCTGCGATGGCTGCCCCACAGAAGTATATGTCCTCCCGAGACAAGAAATCGTGATGCTCACCTGGTATGGAGGGCGCGTGTATGATGTGGTACACCAAAACAACATCTTCGAGGCACAGCTGAAGGACGGCGGCGCGTTGGATCTTCCCAGTGGCACGCTCCGTGTACTCTGCGTCGAGACCGATGACATTCATCTCCACCTTTTGGAGGGAGTTGGATACATTGTTGATCCACTTCCGAACAACCCTTGGGTGGTCGGTGACTGTGGCAACTATGATCAACAAGGCTTTGACGAGGACATGTTGGACGCTAAAAACCTGCATCTCGATCTCTTTCGCCATTTGGAACCGCTGGACCGGAGGGCTATGGTTTAGAGAATTAGGATTAGATGGCTAGTCTAACTGAAGAAGATGATTATTTATAGGGGCTTCAGAATTACTCCAGGAGGATGTGAAGAGGTTAAAACAATGTGAATGCAGTGTGGTTTGGATGCAAATGAAGATCAAGGATTAGTGAAGAAGCCAAGCAAAATCGGTTCCCGATGGAGAAGTAAATGGGAGAAGTTATGGGCATGCATGAGGAGAGCTGCGGTGGTTTGACTGCTGCATGCAATGGATTGGACGGGCTCTTCGGTTACCTTTTCTCTCTCCCACGCGCACAGAATGGCCCACTTGCATGCTGCAGTTTATTGGCTGGAGTCTGGCTGCAGCTGCTCATGCGTACGCTAATTAATGCTGTGAATGCAGGGCATGGAGGGAAATGGGCGCATGCAAAAGGGTATATGCGCAGACTAATTAGAGAAATACTGAAAAAAGTTATGCGCAGACAAAAGAGGACCGGAGGGAGTACTACTCATGTTCCTACTACTCCTACTAGTAGTAGTTGTACAACTGTGGTACACTTGATGGTCAAAATACTATTATTCATCCGATCCTCACAGTGAAGTGACAAGACCCAGCGCCCGAGGTGACACCAGTCCAGGTGGCGTGTCCGGGTTACCAAAGTCAGCCTCACCTTGTGCACTGTGCAGTCACTATCACCGCCGTTGTATAGCATGCTTCGCCTTGTCCGCCTCTCCCTTAGCACCACTCCATCTCCATCTCCGTCTCGCCGGAGATCCTGAGGTCACTCTTCATCATCTCACTGTGCCCCCGCGTACCCTCGCCTCGCTCGCCTCCCCCAGTACCACTATTCCCTCGCTAGCCGCTCCAGCACCGAAAGCCTTCTCCCCCGTAAATCAAGCCCCCCAAAACCCCACCTTCCAAACTCCACCATGGCCGAAAGCGAACTGCGCAGCATCCATATGAGCCGCGATTGGAGCAATCTCCCCAGTGACATCCTCGACCTTTGTTGTTCGTGTATGGATATGTTGAGCGCCCTGCGGCTGGCTGCATGCTCGAGGGGCATGCACACGGCCATCATCGAAGCGAGGCCTAAGCTTTTCAAGACACCCTGCTTGCTGCTATCTGGTCTTGCGAGATTTGCTCACCATGATACAGAGGCGTACATAATGCCCCTCAACTTCAATCCAACCTCCATTAGCCGAAACTTCTTTGCAGGTATGTAGTGGGTCGCCATACATCATTTCCCTCGACTTCGATCCGATAACCTTCGCCCGAAACTTCTTGCAGGTATGTACTGGGTCGGCATGAACTCCCACTGGATGGCTACCGTCACAGAAGACGGGGAAAAGTTGGTGCTCGTGAACTTCCAAACCTCCCATGAGATTATCCTTCCTCCGTTGGACGACATAGAGTTTTACCTTCGCGGTCCAAGTCATCTAGATTACGTCGTCAGTTGGATGCACCTTGTTTTGCAGAAGATTGTAATCTACCAAGTGCCCACACGACATGCGGATTACGCAGACTTCAAGCTAATTGCGCTGTTCGACAAGGGACTCGCCTATCTTTCCGCCGGTGCCTTGTTTAGCTAGAGCCAGCTCAGCTCGCAGTGGATCATCGTCAAAGCTGATACACACTTCTGTGATGCTATTGAACACAATGGCATCATCTACGCGATCGACAAAGCAGATGGCACCACGTATTGCTGGGACGACGCGTGTAAGTTGTTTCCGTCTGATGTTAATGATGACGCCATGACACCGTTTGAACTTTTTGTGATGATTGACAATTCCCTGTTTGAGCAGAATTTGAGTAGAACTATGGCAATGTATTAGAGACGCCGTAAATCAGCTATATTTGGAATGAGTTAATTCATGCGATTGTAACCATGTCATTACAGCCAATTTGTACCCCTGAATAATCAAACTGTTAGGAAGATATTAATAGTCTCATTATTTTATAGTAATCTATATACTACTAAATATGAGTGTGTATCAATGGCCATGTTAGTTTCCTCATTTTCATGATGTAGAAACATGCATCACACTGTTCATTTCATCTAACCATACATTAGGGAAGTAAATGTGCATATGGAGAACTCTATATTTTGAAGTAGTGAAATCCTGTAATGCTTACCATGTGTACATACCTATGTTCGCCCTTCATCAATCAATAGCTAGAATAATATGCTCACAAAAATTTTGCCCACAGAACATGAGTATATAACAATGCATGGTATGTTAGTTTCCTTGAAGAATTTGTTTTTGAGGATAGAACATGATTACATAACATGCATGACATGGTAGTTTCCTGTGAAGAATCGATTGTGAGATAACATGAGTATAACCATGCATGGCACTTCTATATTTTCGAACCCAGTATACATTTCCCTGTATTTTCCTCCCAGTTCCAACAGGGACATATCAATGTTGTTTCTTGCATTATCCTACTCATACTCTGAACAATGTTGATCTTACATTAACAATGCCTGTCCTTTTTGATATGATGCAGTGTCCCCATAGTTACTGCCCTTTGTAATCACACCAACCTTTGCCAAAAATAGGGAAGCACAACTGGTTCCTCGCTCGATCAGAGGACGGCAAAAGACTGATGATCATTCGGACACATGAGCCGGAAAAGTTATATTGCAAAAACCCCAATGTATGCAAGCACCGTGAAATACGTGAGTATCCGGATAGTGGCTGCTACGTCTATGAGCAGGATACCAGCTTGTTTGGGCCTGCAGGATTTTTGAGTTGGAGGCGGGTAAACAGCCTTGGTTCATACTCTCTGTTTCTCGGACTCAATTATCCGATTAACCAGGAGATCACCATTGGCAAGGACCTTGATGGCAGAGAGGCTCTGTTTGCTATGGAAAACTGTGTCTACACGGCGAGCCCTAGGAGTTCGGGAGCAAACTCCCCTGATTGTCAACGATACAGCCTGCAGCCAAAAGAAGGTGAGAATGACAAAGGCATCTGGATTAACTTTGATCCTTGGATGTGTCGAGTCCGATAGGCAGTGATGTGGTTCAAGCCTTCAGGTTGATAGGTAATTGGGCTGTTGCGTCAAAAGGGTGGAGTATTGGTGTCTCCGGATCACTGGTGGCTGAACCGGGGCTGCAAATTATGATGGTGTTGGATCATCCCTCTTCGAATGACTTGTTGTCTTTGCTGCTTGTTCTGGATGGGTAGTTCTCTTTTTTGTTATGCATATTCCTTGTCATTTGGTCATCCTCGTCTATGTCACTCTTACTATGTAATAGTTGCCTCTATTTAGAATGTCATTCTCGTCTGGATCACGAGAGTCTGAGCGCTGCAGATGGGCGCGTTTTGGTGGTGTAGCACGACTTCTTATGAACTATCATGTCTTGCTGTTTATGTCAGTAGTAGTCACTAGTCAGTGTTTGAATGTTGTATATATTGTTGTTTTGAACTGTTTATTGTCTCGAACGGCTAGTGGGCTAAATGAGAGCATCACCATTCTCTAGTGTTCAGAGTATATCTCCTCTTTTCAAGTTATAATTTGAGCTCATTGTCTTTTCGATGATGTACACTTGTTTGGGCCAGTGAGGTGTCGTTGAATATGGGCTGAGTAGTAACGCAATGCCAAATAGGTCAATTATGACTCTCAGGCCGGGCTCTCAAAAGATCCTCAAAAAAGGTCGGGCTCTCAGAAAAAGAAAGATTAGGGACTCTTAGGCCGACATGTGGGCGCCACCGGTGTTTCCGTGCGCTTGCGCGCTGAGAGCATATTGGCGCATGTTCGAAATTCATGCTACCTTTTCATCCCCAATCAACCGCCCCTCCCCCACCTCTGGAATCTCGATTCCTACTCCAGTTCCCCCAAATCCCCCTCCTGTACTCCCTGTACTCAAGCGCACTATCATGTCTCCGGTCAACGCGGATCTCCGAGCCGGAGATCCTGGGTGCCACCGATCAAAGCTCTCCGCACTGCAGTCGAAAGTTGTCCGGAACCTGACGTTTGTTCTGCGATGGCACGCTGGTGAGCTTTGATCGGTGGCACCCAGGATGGGGCTCGGTGCCCTCTGAGCTTGAGTTTTTAACAAAGGTTACCTTCCACGGCATGCCTCGACATGCTTGGAACAGCGAGTCCATGAATGAGCTTATCAACGACCTTGGAGTGAGCTCGTAAGTATGTTTGTTCCTCCAGACAGCTGGGCTCTAACGGTTATGGCATGGATGAAGAAGCCGTCCACCATACCGAAGGTGATTGGTGTTGAGATACCGGTGCAGGAACCGGGGTTGTACTATTCGTCGCCACCAAGGCCGCCGCAGACCATGTTAGGGATGTACCTGTATCGAGTGTTCGTGCATGTCGAAGAAGTGGTCAATCAATCAATCGAAGTCCTGCCACCGCCGCTGGTGCCCGGGTCCGTCGACGACGTCCATTACAGGAGTCAACGTCAGACTTTCCCCGTGTTGCTCGGAACGATGGATGGCACAGGGCCTACTCCATCGCGCGATGGAGGCCACTGCTTCTTTGGGAGAAGAGGCAGGGCTGGCTGCCTGGATGTGCTCTAATTTGAGGTAACAACTGAATCTTGTCAGATGACCTGTTCTATTTTTTTACCTAAACTTTTTTTAGAAAGGGTTGTACGTCAACTTAATGTTCTAGCAGAACTTATATATTGTGTTGTCTATCTGTTTTCTTTGCACAGCATTCAAGATATTTCCCCATCATTGAAAAAGACGATGAACTGTTATGTACGAGTTCGTTGGTTTCAACATAGCCCTACCCGTAGCGATCCACTGCTTCCACCCTGATTGTGCCGCCTACGTGAAATTTTTGTATGCAAGTTCAGTGTGCTATGATGTTCTATATGATTACGTCAACTATATAAGTTTTTACTGAGCATCGTCAATGCATATGGCTAAAAGATGTATTTACAAGCATCGACCGATGGGTCTCACACACACACACACACACGCACAAGTGATATGTCTCCAACGTATCTATAATTTATGAAGTATTCATGCTATTATATTATCCATCTTGGATGTTTAATGGGCTTTACTATGCACCTTTATATTATTTTTGGGACTAACCTATTAACCCAGAGCCCAGTGCCAGTTTCTGTTTTTTCCCTTGTTTCAGTGTTTCGCAGAAAAGGAATATCAAATGGAGTCCAAACGGAATGAAACCTTCGGGAGTGTGATTTTTGGAACGAACGTGATCCAGGAGACTTGGAGTTGAAGTCAGGGAAGCTTCGAGGTGGCCACAAGGCAGGGAGGCGCGCCTGCCCCCCTGGGCACACCCCCCACCCTCGTGGGCCCCTCGTGGCTCCCCTTACCAACTTCTTTCGCCTATATATATCCATATACCCTAAAAACATCAGGGAACATAATAGATCGGGAGTTCCGCCGCCGCAAGCCTCTGTAGCCACCCAAAACAAATCGGGACCCTGTTCCGGCACCCTGCCGGAGGGGGGGATCCATCACCGGTGGCCATCTTCATCATCCCGGCGCTCTCCATGATGAGGAGGGAGTAGTTCACCCTCGGGGCTGAGGGTATGTACCAGTAGCTATGTGTTTGATCTCTCTCTCTCTCGTGTTCTTGAGGTGGTACGATCTTGATGTATCGCGAGCTTTGCTATTATAGTTGGATCTTATGATGTTTCTCCCCCACTACTCTCTTGTAATGGATTGAGTTTTCCCTTTGAAGTTATCTTATCGGATTGAGTCTTTAAGGATTTGAGAACACTTGATGTATGTATTGCATGTGCTTATCTGTGGTGACAATGGGATATTCACGTGTTCCACTTGATGTATGTTTTGGTGATCAACTTGCGGGTTCCGTTTGTGAACTTATGCATAGGGGTTGGCACACGTTTTCGTCTTGACTCTCCGGTAGAAACTTTGGGGCACTCTTTGAAGTTCTTTGTGTTGGTTGAATAGATGAATCTGAGATTGTGTGATGCATATCGTATAATCATACCCACGGATACTTGAGGTGACATTGGACTATCTAGGTGACAATAGGGTTTTGGTTGATTTGTGTCTTAAGGTGTTATTCTAGTACGAACTCTATGATAGATTGAACTGAAAGAATAACTTCGTGTTATTTTACTACGGACTCTTGAATAGATCGATCAGAAAGGATAACTTTGAGGTGGTTTCGTACCCTACAATAATCTCTTCGTTTGTTCTCCGCTATTAATGACTTTGGAGTGACTCTTTGTTGCATGTTGAGGGATAGTTATGTGATCCAATTATGTTATTATTGTTGAGAGAACTTGCACTAGTGAAAGTATGAACCCTAGGCCTTGTTTCCTAGCATTGCAATACCGTTTGTGCTCACTTTTATTACTTGTTACCTTGCTGTTTTTATATTTTCATATTACAAAAACCTATATCTACCATCCATATTGCACTTGTATCACCATCTCTTCGCCGAACTAGTGCACCTATACAGTTTACCATTGTATTGGGTGTGTTGGGGACACAAGAGACTCTTTGTTATTTGGTTGCAGGGTTGTTTGAGAGAGACCATCTTCATCCTACGCCTCCCACGGATTGATAAACCTTAGGTCATCCACTTGACGGAAATTTGCTGCTGTCCTACAAACCTCTGCACTTGGAGGCCCAACAACGTCTGCAAGAGGAAGGTTGTGTAGTAGACATCAACAAGTGGGACCCGTTGAATTATTTCTTCACTCGTGACAGTTTTTAATTAGGTTCCACTGTACTCTAACTTTTTTCTTAAGTTATTAATTGAGCTCGGTGACTTCAAAAAGTTGTACAGAAGCCTTGTTTGGGCCTTTCCGACGTCCCTGAATGTGGGCTGAGTAGCCATGTAAGGTTGTACTATACTAGACATGCCTTTTTTCAACATCAGCAATGCAACTGGGCCGACAGTTGTACACAATCCGGGTCAACTTGTTATTCTCCGCCCCGCTGGGCTACAAATCTTTCCTGGGAGGGATGCATTAGGCCTAACAAGAAAATGAGCTTTAAGAAATAATAAATGGGATGTAATTATAAAAACTGGGCAGTAACTATAAAAAAATGCACCAAAGACGTAATTAGTTTATAAAATATTACTTTTGGATTTTGAAAATTTTAATTTCACTAATTGTTGCGTGCGCAATGTTTCGTTGGATTTTTACGTAATACAAATTTATATTGAAATTGTATTTAATCTGACTAGAAATTTCAGGACAAAAATATTTCGGATCCTATCAAAATGTGGGAAATTTTATTGAATTCTGTTTTGAATGGTTGGTTGACATTATTAATCGTTGTCCTATCTAAAAATGGGTTGTACTTTTAACAAACTGTAAATGGGCTGTAGTAAATTCCATTAGAATTCAAAAATGGGTTGTGCATTCTTACAAATCGCAAATGGGCTATAAGTTCTCTGCCACACACTTGTGGGCCTACTAAGTTGGCGCGTATGCAAGGCTTTGTCAACTTATAGTCAACACACGATTCTAGCAGCAGTGCCCGTTGGATGTCCATCCAACGGATGTCGTGCTTCTTCTTCAATCTCGGATATTCTAGCTTTAGTCGCCCAAAAAATGATTCCTCCCCCAGACATCTGGGGCGCACCATTTCGGAGGCTGACCTGTGGGCCTACTAAGTTGACACGTACCAAGGGCTTTGCCAACTTAGTCAATATAAACGATTCTAGCTGCAGTGACCATACGATGTCCATCCAACGGCCGTTGTGATTCTTCAACCTCTGGTCTTCTTGCTCCAGCCGCCCTAAGCAGTGCCGGTCGTGCCGCCTGCTCCTGCCTCCCGTGGCCGGCTGTGCTGCCGTGGACGCCTCACCTCCCCCTACCACTCCCACCGCTGGCCAGGCCCTGCGGCAACGACATCCTCACACCGCAGCCAAACCAGTGAACCCTCATACTCCTCTCCGCGTGGGCATCCACTGCCGCGTCTTTCCCAGCTCCGTGTCGTCCCCTTCCTAGGCCTCGCCCTCGTCCACTGCCTTCGTGCTCTTGGCACGGCATGGTCAATGTGGTCAACGACCGACTTCCATTGGAAGAGTACTGTACGTGGAGAGGCTGACAGCTGGGTCCACGGCCGCAGCAAGGAAGTGCCTCCTTATTACGCGGAAAATAATTATTCCTCCTGACAGCAGGGACCCACCGGACGGGCCACCGTATTTTGCAAAAAAACGTTTCCCCCCTGACTGCTGGGACCCACCAGCTACATCTTCGCACGCAAGGAAGTGTGTCCATATTATGGGCAAAAAATGATTTGCCCCCTAACTGCTGGGACCCACCAGCTACATCTTCGCACGCAAGGAAGTGCATCCATATTACGGGCAAAAAAACGATTCGCCTCTGACTGCTGGGACCCACCAGCTACATCTTCGCACGCAAGGAAGTGCCTGACAGTCGGGACCCACCCGGTCGAAGCTTATGTAGCGTTGTCATTCTAGTCGCGAACGTGTACGTACATACTGGTCGATCGGTCTGTCTGCAGGCTGCAGCGATGAACCGTGGCCGTGTAAGGAAGGGCACGTGTGGTAGTAGAGGCGTGCACGTAGCATGTACACGTACGTACAGCGGCCAGGGTGCAAGAAAGTTAATACGGCCACGTACGTACATACGGGCGGGGTCTCGAACGCCTACTCGCGCATACGTACGGCCAGGGCTCGTGTACATGGCTGTGGCTGGGTCGGAATGGAGAAACTACGTCGTCGTCGTGTTCATGGGGAGGCAACGGAATGCGTCGTGTTCATCGGGAGGCAACAGAACGCGTGTTGTTCATCGGGAGCCAACCGGCTTGGACGGAATAGCCGATGGAAACGAGGCCTGGTGTACCGCAGAACGGAGGAAACGGCCTTGTGTTCGACCGGCCATGGTCGAAACGGGATCCTGTTCATCGGGAGGGGTCTGGCGTACCGCAAAACGGAGGAAACGGACCTCCTACGGTCGAAACGGGGTCCTGTTGATCGGGAGGGGTGTGGCGTACCGCAAAACAGAGGAAACGGACTTGTGTTGGAGCTCTATGGTCGAAACGGGGGTCCTGTTCATCGGGAGGGGTGTGGCGTACCACAAAACGGGACTCCACGGGATACTGTTCATCTCCACCGTCGACCTCCTCCAGCCTCCACGGGCTCCTATTCATCCACCGTCGACCTCCTCCAGCCTCCACCTGCGACTGTTCATCCACGGGCTCCTGTTCATCCAGCCTCCACCGCGCGCTCCTCCACCGGCTACTGTTCAACCAGCCCTCTCCACGGGGGTCCTGTTCAACCACCCCTCCATGGGCTACTATTCATCCAGCCCTCCACCGGCTACTGTTTAACCAGCCCTCCGTGGGACCCTGTTCAACCAGCCCTCCGCGGGGCCCTATTCATCCAGCCCTCCACGGGGTCCTGTTCATCCACCGGCTCGATCGATCGGGGTACTGCTCATCCAGCGGCAACGGCCTCTACTACCACGGGTTCCTGTTCATCCAACCCCCACCGGGAACTGTTCATCCAAACCCCCCAACAACGCTCACTGTTCATCCAGAGGCAGCATCGATCGGCTTCAGTTAGCAGCAGTAGCGAAGGAATCGCTCGATCGGGTTCAGTTAACAGCCATCGATCGATCGCTCGGGTTCAGTAATGCATAGCCTGCAGTGCAATCGCTCGGGTTCAGTTAGCGCCCAACGCCTCGCTCCGGTTCAGTTAGAGCGCAACGCCTCACACACACACGCGTACATATGAGAGAAACGCGCATCGCTCGGCCCCCGACCAGCCACGGTAACCGGGAACTCCCCGATATTTTCCTCGCCCTCGCTTCTACCATGGTTTTTTCCGTCATGGATGGCCCAAAGAATGTCATGCAGCTGCGTCTCTGGCCCGCCCAGGACGAAAAGCCCATTTTTTGTCATGATTTTTTGTCATAGAAGTAGGACCCCACCACATCTATGATGATACCGGGTTTTGTCACAATTATTATCATAGAAGTGTCATAAGTATGATAGAAAAAAATTTGTTCGGCCCAAAATGTCACGGATGTCTCTTTTTTTGTAGTGTTAGGCGAAGCCCTGTGCGGATCACATCACCAACACCATCACCATCACCACGCCGTCGTGCTGATGGAACTCTCCCTCGACCCTCTGCTGGATCAAGAGTTTGAGGGACGTCATCGAGCTGAACGTGTGCTGAACACGGAGGTGCCATACGTTCGGTACTTGGATCGGTCTACGAGGGTACATCGACACACTCTCCCCCTCTCGTTGCTATGCATCTCCTAGATAGATCTTGCATGATTGTATGAATTTTTTTGAAATTGCATGCTATGTTCCCCAAGTGTGGCATCCGAGCGAGGTCTATGCGTAGATGATTTGCACGAGTGGAACACAAAGAGTTGTGGGCGATAATAGTCATACTGCTTACCACGAACGTCTTACTTTGATTCAGCGGTATTGTTGGATGAAGCGACCCGGACCAACATTACATGACCACGTTCATGAGACTGATTCTACCGACGTGCTTTGCACGCAGGTGGCTGGCGGGTGTCTGTTCTCCAACTTTAGTTGAATCGAGTTTGACTACGGCCGGTCCTTGTTGAAGGTTAAAACAGCACACTTGACGAAAAATCGTTGTGGTTTTGATGCGTAGGTAAGAACGGTTCTTGCTAGAAGCCCGTAGCAGCCACGTAAAACTTGCAACAACAAAGTAGAGGACGTCTAACTTGTTTTTGCAGGGCATGTTGTGATGTGATATGGTCAAGACATGATGCGATATAATTTATTGTATGAGATGATCATGTTTTGTAATACTTATCGGCAACTGGCAAGAGCCTTATGGTTGTCGCTTTATTGTATGAAATGCAATCGCCATGTGATTGCTTTACTTTATCACTATGCGGTAGCGATAGTTGTAGAAGCAATAGTTGGCGAGACGACAACGACGCTACGATGGAGATCAAGGTGTCAAGCCAGTGACAATGGAGATCATGACGGTGCTTTGGAGATGGAGATCAAAGGCACAAGATGATGATGGCCATATCATGTCACATATTTTGATTGCATGTGATCTTTATCTTTTATGCATCTTATTTTGCTTAGTACGGCGGTAGCATTATAAGATGATCCCTCACTAAATTTCAAGGTATAAGTGTTCTCCTTGAGTATGCACCGTTGCTACAGTTCGTCGTGCCGAGACACCACGTGATGATCTGCTGTGATAAGCTCTACGTTCACATACAACGGGTGCAACCCAGTTTGCACGTGCAGAATACTCGGGTTAAACTTGACGAGCCTAGAATATGCAGATATGGCCTCAGAACTATTGGGGAACGTAGCATAATTTTAAAATTTTCCTACGCTCACCAAGATCCATCTATGGAGTATACTAGCAACGAGGGGAAAGGAGTGCATCTACATACCCTTGTAGATCGCGAGCGGAAGCGTTCCAATGAACGTGGATGACGGAGTCGTACTCGCCGTGATTCAAATCACCGATGACCGAGTGCCGAACGGACGGCACCTCCGCGTTCAACACACGTACGGTGCAGCGACGTCTCCTCCTTCTTGATCCAGCAAGGGGAAGGAGAGGTTGATGGAGATCCAGCAGCACGACGGCGTGGTGGTGGATGTAGCGGGTCTCGGCAGGGCTTCGCCGAGCTTCTGCGAGAGGGAGAGGTGTAGCAGGGGAGGAGGGAGGTGCCCAAGGCTGTTGTGTTGCTGCCCTCCCTCCCCCCCCCTTTATATAGGCCCCCTGGGAGGGGGCGCCGGCCAAGATCCCATCAAGGGAGGGGGCGGCGGCCAAGGGGGGAGACTTGCCCCCCAAGGCAAGTGGGGCGCCCCCCCACCCTAGGGTTTCTAATCCTAGGCGCAGAGGGGAGGCCCATGGGGGGCGCCCCAGCCCACTAAGGGCTGGTTTCCCTCCCACTTCAGCCCATGGGGCCCTCTGGGACAGGTGGCCCCACCCGGTGGACCCCCGGGACCCTTCCGGTGGTCCCGGTACAATACCGGTGACCCCCGAAACTTTCCCGGTGGCCGAAACTTGACTTCCTATATATAATTCTTCACCTCCAGACCATTCCAGAACTCCTCGTGATGTCCGGGATCTCATCCGGGACTCCGAACAACTTTCGGGTTTCCGCATACTCATATCTCTACAACCCTAGCGTCACCGAACCTTAAGTGTGTAGACCCTACGGGTTCGGGAGACATGCAGACATGACCGAGACGCCTCTCCGGTCAATAACCAACAGCGGGATCTGGATACCCATGTTGGCTCCCACATGTTCCACGATGATCTCATCGGATGAACCACGATGTCGAGGATTCAATCAATCCCGTATACAATTCCCTTTGTCAATCGGTATGTTACTTGCCCGAGATTCGATCGTCGGTATCCCAATACCTTGTTCAATCTCGTTACCGGCAAGTCTCTTTACTCGTACCGCAATGCATGATCCCGTGACTAACGCCTTAGTCACATTGAACTCATTATGATGATGCATTACCGAGTGGGCCCAGAGATACCTCTCCGTCACACGGAGTGACAAATCCCAGTCTCGATCCGTGCCAACCCAACAGACACTTTCGGAGATACCCGTAGTGCACCTTTATAGTCACCCAGTTACGTTGTGACGTTTGGCACACCCAAAGCACTCCTACGGTATCCGGGAGTTGCACGATCTCATGGTCTAAGGAAAAGATACTTGACATTGGAAAAGCTCTAGCAAACGAAACTACACGATCTTTTATGCTATGCTTAGGATTGGGTCTTGTCCATCACATCATTCTCCTAATGATGTGACCCCGTTATCAATGACATCCAATGTCCATAGTCAGGAAACCATGACTATCTGTTGATCAACGAGTTAGTCAACTAGAGGCTCACTAGGGACACGTTGTGGTCTATGTATTCACACATGTATTACGATTTCCGGATAATACAATTATAGCATGAACAATAGACAATTATCATGAACAAAGAAATATAATAATAACCATTTATTATTGCCTCTAGGGCATATTTCCAACAGTCTCCCACTTGCACTAGAGTCAATAATCTAGTTACATTGTGATGAATCGAACACCCATTGCGTCCTGGTGTTGATCATGTTTTGCCCTAGGGAGAGGTTTAGTCAACGGATCTGCTACATTCAGGTCTGTATGTACTTTACAAATATCTATGTCTCCATTTTGAACACTTTCATGAATGGAGTTGAAGCGACGCTTGATATGCCTGGTCTTCCTGTGAAACCTGGGCTCCTTCGCAAGGGCAATAGCTCCAGTGTTGTCACAGAAGAGAGTCATCGGGCCCGACGCATTGGGAATCACCCCTAGGTCGGTAATGAACTCCTTCATCTAGACTGCTTCCTGTGCTGCCTCCGAGGCTGCCATGTACTCCGCTTCACATGTAGATCCCGCCACGACGCTTTGCTTGCAACTGCACCAGCTTACTGCTCCTCCATTCAAAATATACACGTATCCGGTTTGTGACTTCGAGTCATCCAGATCTGTGTCGAAGCTAGCGTCGACGTAACCCTTTACGACGAGCTCTTCGTCACCTCCATAAACGAGAAACATATCCTTAGTCCTCTTCAGGTACTTCAGGATATTCTTGACCGCTGTCCAGTGTTCCATGCCGGGATTACTTTGGTACCTTCCTACCAAACTTACGGCAAGGTTTACATCAGGTCTGGTACACAGCATGGCATACATAATAGATCCTATGGCCGAGGCATAGGGGATGACACTCATCTTTTCTCTATCTTCTACCGTGGTCGGGCATTGAGCCGTGCTCAATTGCACACCTTGCAATACAGGCAAGAACCCCTTCTTGGACTGATCCATATTGAACTTCTTCAATATCTTGTCAAGGTATGTACTCTGTGAAAGACCAATGAGGCGTCTTGATCTATCTCTATAGATCTTGATGCCTAATATATAAGCAGCTTCTCCAAGGTCCTTCATTGAAAAACACTTATTCAAATAGGCCTTTATACTTTCCAAGAATTCTATATCATTTCCCATCAATAGTATGTCATCCACATATAATATGAGAAATGCTACAGAGCTCCCACTCACTTTCTTGTAAACACAGGCTTCTCCATAAGTCTATGTAAACCCAAATGCTTTGATCATCTCATCAAAGTGAATGTTCCAACTCCGAGATGCTTGCACCAGCCCATAGATTGAGCTTTGGAGCTTGCATACTTTGTTAGCATTCTTAGGATCGACAAAACCTTCCCGCTGCATCATATACAACTCTTCCATAAGGAAGCCATTAAGGAATGCCGTTTTGACGTCCATCTGCCATATCTCATAATCATAGTATGCAGCAATTGCTAACATGATTCGGACGGACTTCAGCTTCGCTACGGATGAGAAAGTCTCATCGTAGTCAACCCCTTGAACTTGTCGATAACCCTTAGCGACAAGTCGAGCTTTGTAGATGGTCACATTACCATCCGCGTCCGTCTTCTTCTTAAAGATCCATTTGTTTTCTATGGCTCGCCGATCATCGGGCAAGTCAGTCAAAGTCCATACTTCGTTTTCATACATGGATCCTATCTCGGATTTCATGGCTTCTAGCCATTTGTCGGAATCCGGGCCCGCCATCGCTTCTTCATAGTTCGAAGGTTCACCGTTGTCTAACAACATGATTTCCAGGACAGGGTTGCCGTACCACTCTGGTGCGGAACGTGTCCTTGTGGACCTACGAAGTTCAGTAGTAACTTGATCCGAAGCTTCATGATCATCATCATTAACTTCCTCCCCAGTCGGTGTAGGCACCACAGGAACATTTTCCCGCGCTGCGCTACTTTCCGGTGTGGAAGGGGTGACTATCACCTCATAAAGTTCCACTTTCCTCCCACTCAATTCTTTCGAGAGAAACTCCTTCTCCAGAAAGGACCCGTTCTTGGCAACGAAGATCTTGCCTTCGGATCTGAGGTAGAAGGTATACCCAATGGTTTCCTTAGGGTATCCTATGAAGACGCATTTCTCCGACTTGGGTTCGAGCTTTTCAGGTTGAAGTTTCTTGACATAAGCATCGCATCCCCAAACTTTTATAAACGACAGCTTAGGTTTCTTCCCAAACCATAATTCATACGGTGTCGTCTCAACGGATTTCGACGGAGCCCTATTTAAAGTGAATGCTGCAGTCTCTAAAGCATAGCCCCAAAATGAGAGCGGTAAATCGGTAAGAGACATCATAGATCGCACCATATCCAATAAAGTGCGATTACGACGTTCGGACACACCATTTCTCTGAGGTGTTCCAGGCGGCGTGAGTTGTGAAACTATTCCACATTTCCTTAAGTGTGTACCAAACTCGTGACTTAAATATTCTCCACCACGATCTGATCGTAAGAATTTTATTTTCCTATCACGTTGATTCTCAACCTCACTCTGAAATTCCTTGAACTTTTCAAAGGTTTCAAACTTGTGTTTCATTAGGTAGACATACCCATATCTACTTAAGTCATCAGTGAGAGTGAGAACATAACGATATCCTCCATGAGCCTCAACACTCATTGGACTGCACACATCGGTATGTATGATTTCCAACAAGTTGGTTGCTCGCTCCATTGTTCCGGAGAACGGAGTCTTGGTCATCTTACCCATGAGGCATGGTTCGCACGTGTCAAATGATTCATAATCAAGAGACTCCAAAAGTCCATCTGCATGGAGCTTCTTCATGCGCTTGACACCAATGTGACCAAGGCTGCAGTGCCACAAGTATGTGGGACTATCGTTATCAACTTTACATCTTTTGGTATTCACACTATGAATATGTGTAACATCACGTTCGAGATTCATCAAGAATAAACCATTAACCAGCGGGGCATGACCATAAAACATATCTCTCATATAAATAGAACAAGCATTATTCTCGGATTTAAATGAGTAGCCATCTCGAATTAAACGAGATCCAGATACAATGTTCATGCTCAAAGCTGGCACTAAATAACAATTATTGAGGTTTAAAACTAATCCCATAGGTAGATGCAGAGGTAGCGTGCCAACGGCGATCACATCGACCTTGGAACCATTCCCGACGCGCATCGTCACCTCGTCCTTCGCCAGTCTCCGTTTATTCCGTAGTTCTTGTTTTGAGTTACAAATATGAGCAACCGCACCGGTATCAAATACCCAGGAGCTACTACGAGTACTGGTAAGGTACACATCAATTACATGTATATCACATATACCTTTGGCGTTGCCGGCCTTCTTGTCCCTAAGTATTTGGGGCAGTTCCGCTTCCAGTGACCACTTCCCTTGCAATAAAAGCACTCAGTTTCAGGCTTGGGTCCATTCTTTGACTTCTTCCCAGCAACTGGCTTACCGGGCGCGGCAACTCCCTTGCCGTCCTTCTTGAAGTTCTTCTTACCCTTGCCCTTCTTGAACCTAGTGGTTTTATTCACCATCAACACTTGATGTTCTTTTCTGATCTCCACCTCCGCTGATTTCAGCATTGAATATACCTCGGGAATGGTCTTTTCCATCCCCTGCATATTGAAGTTCATCACAAAGCTCTTGTAGCTTGGTGGAAGCGACTGAAGGATTCTGTCAATGACCGCATCATCCGGAAGATTAACTCCCAGCTGAGACAAGCGGTTGTGCAACCCACACATTCTGAGTATGTGCTCACTAACAGAACTATTCTCCTCCATTTTACAGCTGAAGAACTTGTCGGAGACTTCATATCTCTCGACCCGGGCATGAGCTTGGAAAACCATTTTCAGCTCCTCGAACATCTCATATGCTCCATGTTTCTCAAAACGCTTTTGGAGACCCGGTTCTAAGCTGTAAAGCATGCCGCACTGAACGAGGGAGTAATCATCAGCACGCTCCTGCCAAGCGTTCATAACGTCTTGGTTCTCTGGGATTGGTGCTTCACCTAGCGGTGCTTCTAGGACATAATCTTTCTTGGCTGCTATGAGGATGATCCTCAGGTTCCGGACCCAGTCCGTATAGTTGTTGCCATCATCTTTCAGCTTGGTTTTCTCTAGGAACGCGTTGAAATTGAGGACAACGTGGGCCATTTGATCTACAAGACATAGTGTAAAGATTTTAGACTAAGTTCATGATAATTAAGTTCATCTAATCAAATTACTCAATGAACTCCCACTCAGACAGACATCCCTCTAGTCATCTAAGTGAAACATGATCCGAGTTAACTAGGCCGTGTCCGATCATCACATGAGACGGACTAGTCAAGATCGGTGAACATCTCCATGTTGATCGTATCTTCTATACGACTCATGCTCGACCTTTCGGTCCTCCGTGTTCCGAGGCCATGTCTGTACATGCTAGGCTCGTCAAGTCAACCTAAGTGTATTGCGTGTGTTCCGAGGCCATGTCTGTACATGCTAGGCTCGTCAACACCCGTTGTATGCGAACGTTAGAATCTATCACACCCGATCATCACGTGGTGCTTCGAAACAACGAACCTTCGCAACGGTGCACAGTTAGGGGGAACACTTTCTTGAAATTATCATAAGGGATCATCTTACTTACTACCGTCGTTCTAAGCAAATAAGATGCAAAAACATGATAAACATCACATGCAATCAAATAGTGACATGATATGGCCAATATCATTATGCTCCTTTGATCTCCATCTTCGGGGCACCATGATCATCTTCGTCACCGGCATGACACCATGATCTCCATCATCATGATCTCCATCATTGTGTCTTCATGAAGTCGTCACGCCAACGATTACTTCTATTTCTATGGCTAACGCGTTAAGCAACAAAGTAAAGTAATTTACATGGCGTTATTCAATGACACGCAGGTCATGCAAAATAATAAAGACAACTCCTATGGCTCCTGCCGGTTGTCATACTCATCGACATGCAAGTCGTGATTCCTATTACAAGAATATGATCAATCTCATACATCACATATATCATTCATCACATCTTCTGGCCATATCACATCACATAACACATGCTGCAAAAACAAGTTAGACGTCCTCTAATTGTTGTTGCAAGTTTTTTTTTACGTGGCTTGTAGGTTTCTAGCAAGAACGTTTCTTACCTACGTATGACCACAACGTGATTTGCCAATTTCTATTTACCCTTCATAAGGACCCTTTTCATCGAATCCGTTCCGACTAAAGTAGGAGAGACAGACACCCGCTAGCCACCTTATACAACTAGTGCATGTCAGTCGGTGGAACCTGTCTCACGTAAGCGTACGTGTAAGGTCGGTCCGGGCCGCTTCATCCTACAATACCGCCGAAACAAGATACGACTAGTAGCGGCAAGAAGAATTGGCAACATCAACGCCCACAACTGCTTTGTGTTCTACTCGTGCATAGTAACTACGCATAGGCCTGGCTCATGATGCCACTGTTGGGGAACGTAGCATAATTTTAAAATTTTCCTACGCTCACCAAGATCCATCTATGGAGTATACTAGCAACAAGGGGAAAGGAGTGCATCTACATACCCTTGTAGATCGCGAGCGGAAGCATTCCAATGAACGTGGATGACGGAGTCGTACTCGCCGTGATTCAAATCACCGATGACCGAGTGCCGAACGGACGGCACCTCCGCGTTCAACACACGTACGGTGCAGCGACGTCTCCTCCTTCTTGATCCAGCAAGGGGAAGGAGAGGTTGATGGAGATCCAGCAGCACGACGGCGTGGTGGTGGATGTAGCGGGTCTCGGCAGGGCTTCGCCGAGCTTCTGCGAGAGGGAGAGGTGTAGCAGGGGAGGAGGGAGGCGCCCAAGGCTGTTGTGTTGCTGCCCTCCCTCCCCCCCCCCTTTATATAGGCCCCCCTGGGAGGGGGCGCCGGCCAAGATCCCATCAAGGGAGGGGGCGGCGGCCAAGGGGGGAGACTTGCCCCCCAAGGCAAGGGGGGCGCCCCCCCCCACCCTAGGGTTTCTAATCCTAGGCGCAGGGGGGAGGCCCATGGGGGGCGCCCCAGCCCACTAAGGGCTGGTTGCCCTCCCACTTCAGCCCATGGGGCCCTCCGGGACAGGTGGCCCCACCCGGTGGACCCCCGGGACCCTTCCGGTGGTCCCGGTACAATACCGGTGACCCCCGAAACTTTCCCGGTGGCCGAAACTTGACTTCCTATATATAATTCTTCACCTCCAGACCATTCCGGAACTCCTCGTGACGTCCGGGATCTCATCCGAGACTCCGAACAACTTTCGGGTTTCCGCATACTCATATCTCTACAACCCTAGCGTCACCGAACCTTAAGTGTGTAGACCCTACGGGTTCGGGAGACATGCAGACATGACCGAGACGCCTCTCCGGTCAATAACCAACAGCGGGATCTGGATACCCATGTTGGCTCTCACATGTTCCACGATGATCTCATCGGATGAACAACGATGTCGAGGATTCAATCAATCCCGTATACAATTCCCTTTGTCAATCGGTATGTTACTTGCCCGAGATTCGATCGTCGGTATCCCAATACCTTGTTCAATCTCGTTACCGGCAAGTCTCTTTACTCGTACCGCAATGCATGATCCCGTGACTAACGCCTTAGTCACATTGAGCTCATTATGATGATGCATTACCGAGTGGGCCCAGAGATACCTCTCCGTCACACGGAGTGACAAATCCCAGTCTCGATCCGTGCCAACCCAACAGACACTTTCGGAGATACCCGTAGTGCACCTTTATAGTCACCCAGTTACGTTGTGACGTTTGGCACACCCAAAGCACTCCTACGGTATCCGGGAGTTGCACGATCTCATGGTCTAAGGAAAAGATACTTGACATTGGAAAAGCTCTAGCAAACGAAACTACACGATCTTTTATGCTATGCTTGGGTCTTGTCCATCATATCATTCTCCTAATGATGTGACCCCGTTATCAATGACATCCAATGTCCATAGTCAGGAAACCATGACTATCTGTTGATCAACGAGCTAGTCAACTAGAGGCTCACTAGGGACACGTTGTGGTCTATGTATTCACACATGTATTACGATTTCCGGATAATACAATTATAGCATGAACAATAGACAATTATCATGAACAAAGAAATATAATAATAACCATTTATTATTGCCTCTAGGGCATATTTCCAACAAGAACACTGAAACCGAAAGGTCGAACGTGAATCATATAGTAGATATGATCAACATAGAGATGTTCACCATTGAAAACTACTCCATCTCACGTGATGATCGAACATGGTTTAGTTGATATGGATCATGTGATCATTTAGATGACTAGAGGGGTGTCTATCTAAGTGGGAGTTCTTAAGTAATATGATTAATTGAACTTTAATTTATCATGAACTTAGTACCTGATAGTTTTTGCATATCTAGGTTGTTGTATATCAATGGCCCGTGCTACCGTTCCCTTGAATTTTAATGCGTTCCTAGAGAAAGCTAAGTTGAAAGATGATGGTAGCAACTACACGGATTGGGTCCGTAACTTGAGGATTATCCTCATTGTTGCACAGAAGAATTACGTCCTGGAAGCACCGCTAGGTGCAAGGCCCGCTGCGGAGGAGCAACGCCGGACGTTATGAACATCTGGCAGACTAAAGCTGATGACTACTTGATAGTTCTATGTGCCATGCTTTACGGCTTAGAATCGGGACTTCAAAGACGTTTTGAATGTCATGGAGCATATGAGATGTTCCAGGAGTTGAAGTTAATATTTCAAGCAAATGCCCGAGTTGAGAGATATGAAGTCTCCAACAAGTTCTATAGCTGCAAGATGGAGGAGAATAGTTCTATCAGTGAACACATACTCAGAATGTCTGGGTAGCATAACCACTTGACTCAGCTGGGAGTTAATCTTCCTGATGATAGTGTCATTGACAAAGTTCTTCAATCACTGCCACCAAGCTATAAAGGCTTCATGATGAACTATAATATGCAAGGGATGGAAAAGACAATTCCCGAGCTCTTCGTGATGCTAAAGGCTGCGGAGGTAGAAATCAAGAAGGAGCATCAAGTGTTGATGGTTAACAAGACCACTAGTTTCAAGAAAAAGGGCAAAGGGAAGAAGGGGAACTTCAAGAAGAATAGCAAGAAAGTTGCTGCTCCCGGGAAGAAACCCAAGTCTGGACCTAAGCCTGGAACTGAGCGCTCCTACTGCAAAGGGACTGGTCACTGGAAGTGGAACTGCCCCAAGTATTTGGCGGATAAGAAGGATGGCAAAGTGAAAGGTATATTTGATATACATGTTATTGATGTGTACCTTACTAATGCTTGTAGTAGTGCCTGGGTATTTGATATTGGTTCTGTTGCTCATATTTGCAACTCGAAACATGGGCTACAGATTAAACGAAGATTGGCTAACGACGAGGTGATGATGCGCGTGGGAAATGGTTCCAAAGTCGATGTCATCGTCGTCGGCATGCTACCTAAACATCTACTTTCGGGATTAGTTTTAGACCTGAATAATTGTTATTTGGTGCCAGCGTTGAGCATGAACATTATATCTGGATCTTGTTTGATGCTAGACAAGCAAAATAACCGTACACGTACGACTTAGAATTCTCATCAGAAAATGGTATTACTACTTCAACCAACTTGTTTATGATTTCACGTTTCAAAAGGGATTTCAAACCAAGACCGCTATGTGAGAATCGCTGAATAACGTCAAAAGTATCCCGTAAGTAAATATTATCGATAAAAAACAAACCTAGCGAATCATTTATTTCTTTAAATGGTTATTCATTTAAATCAGAGAATAATGGTTGGTCTATTTATATGACTAATATCTTTTATGGTCATGCACCCTTGATGAGTGGTCTATTTTTGTTGAATCTCGATCGTAGTGATACACATATTCATAATTTTGAAGCCAAAAGATGCAAAGTTAATAATGATAGTGCAACTTATTTGTGGCACTGCCGTTTAGGTCATATTGGCGTAAAGCGCATGAAGAAACTCCATGCTGATGGGCTTTTGGAATCACTTGATTATGAATCACTTGATGCTTGCGAACCATGCCTCATGGGCAAGATGACTAAGACTCCGTTCTTCGGAACAATGGAGCGAGCAACTGACTTATTGGAAATAATACGTACTGATCTATGCGGTCCGATGAGTGTTGAGGCTCGCGGTGGGTATCGTTATTTTCTGACCTTCATAGATGATTTGAGCAGATATGGGAATATCTACTTAATGAAACATAAGTCTGAAACACTTGAAAAGTTCAAAGAATTTCAGAGTGAAGTGGAAATCATCGTAACAAGAAAATAAAGTTTCTACGATCTGATCGTGGAGGTGAATATTTGAGTTATGAGTTTGGTCTTCATTTGAAACAATGTGGAATAGTTTCGCAACTCACGCCACCTGGAACACCACAGCGTAATGGTGTGTCCGAACGTCGTAACCGTACTTTATTAGATATGGTGCGATCTATGATGTCACATACCGATTTACCACTATCGTTTTGGGGGTTATGCTTTAGAGACGGTCACATTCATGTTAAATAGGGCACATCTAAATCCGTTGAGATGACACCATATGACTGTGGTTTGGCAAGAAACCTAAGCTGACATTTCTAAAAGTTTGGGGCTGCGATGCTTATGTGAAAAAGCTTCAACCTGATAAGCTCGAATCCAAATCGGAGAAATGTGTCTTCATAGGATAACCAAAGGAGACTGTTGGGTACACCTTCTATCACATATCCGAAGGCAAGATATTCGTTGGTAAGAATGGATCCTTTCTAGAGAAGGAGTTTCTCTCGAAAGAAGGGAGTGGGAGGAAAGTAGTTCATCACAGAAATCAATTCCAGTGATGCCTACACCAATTATTGAGGAAGTTAATGATGATGATCATGAAACTTCAGATCAAGTTACTATCGAACCTTGTAGATCAACTAGAGTAAGTTTCGCACCAGAGTGGTACGGTAATCCTATTCTGGAGGTCATGTTACTAGACCATGATGAACCTACGAACTATGAGGAAGCGATGATGAGCCCAGATTCCGCGAAATGGCTTGAGGCCATGAAATCTGAGATGGGATCTGATGACCCACAATTATAGGGGATCAATTGTAGCTATTTTCGATAAGTAAGAGTGTTGAACCCAACGAGGAGCAGAAGGAAATGACAAGTAGCTTTCAGTAAGGTAATGTTTGCAAGTGCTGAAATTGTAAGTAGCGGAGTAGTTTGATAGCAAGATAATTTGTAACGAGCAAGTAACGGTAGTAGTAACAAAAGTGTAGCAAGGTAGCCCAATCCTTTTGAGGCAAAGGACAGGCCGAAACGGTCTCTTATGATAAGCAAAGCGTTCTTGAGGGTACACGGGAATTTCATCTAGTCACTTTCATCATGTTGGTTCGATTTGTGTTCGGTACTTTGATAATTTGATATGTGGGTGGACCGGTGCTTAGGTGCTGTTCTTACTCTAACAAACCTCCTACTTATGATTAAACCTCCCGCAAGCATCCGCAACTACGAGAAAAGTATTAGGAATAAATTCTAACCATAGCATTAAACTTTTGGATCCAATCGGTCCCTTACAGAATAGCGCATAAACTGGGGTTTAAGCTTCTGTCATCTCGCAACCCATCATCTAATTTCTACTCCACAATGCATGCCCTTAGGCCCAAATATGGTGAAGTGTCATGTAGTTGACGTTCACATGACACCACTAAGGGAATCACAACATACATACTATCAAAATATCGAACACATATCAAGTTCACATGATTACTTGCAACATGATTTCTCCCGTGACCTCAAGAACAAAAGTGACTACTCACAAATGACAATCATGCTCATGATCGGAGGGGTATTAAATAGCATAATGGATCTAAACATATAATCTTCCACCAAATAAACCATATAGTAATCAACTACAAGATGTAATCAACACTACTAGTCACCCACAAGCACCAATCTATAGTTCCGGTAACAAGATTGAACACAAGAGATGAACTAGGGTTTGAGATGAGATGGTGTTGTTGAAGATGTTGATGGAGATTACCCTCCCCAAGATGGGAGAGTTGTTGGTGATGATGATGACGATGATTTCCCCCTCCAGTAGGGAAGTTCCCCCAACGGAATCGCTCCGCCGGAGGGCAAAAGTGCTCCTGCCCAAGTTCTGCCTCGAGACGGCGACGCTCCGTCCCGAAAGTCCTCTCCTTATTTTTTCTAGGTCAAAATGACCTATATACCAGAAGATGGGCACCGGAGGTGGGCCTGGGTGAGCACAACCCACCAGGGCGCGCCTGGGCTCCCTGGCGCGCCCAGGTGGGTTGTGCCCACCTGGTGGGGCCCCTCTGGTAGTTATTTGCTCCAATAATTCTCAAATATTCCATAAAAATCCTCGTGAAGTTTCAGCTTGTTTGAAGTTATGCAGAATAGGTGGCCTGACGTAGCTTTTCCAGGTCCAGATTTCCAGCTGCCGGAATTCTCCCTCTTTGTGTATACCTTGCATATTATGAGAGAAAAGGCATTAGAATTACTCCAAAAATCATTATTATGGATGAAAACATCATAAATGACAGTAAGAAAACATGATGCAAAATGGACGTATCAGGATCCATGTATGAGAACAAAGTGTGGGCTTTGGTTGACTTGCCCGATGATCGGCAAGTCATAGAGAATAAATGGATCTTCAAGAAGAAGACTGACGCTGACGGTAACGTTACTATCTGCAAAGCACGACTTGTTGCGAAAGGTTTTCGACAAGTTCAAGGAGTTGACTACGATGAGACCTTCTCACCCGTAGCAATGCTCAAGTCTGTCTAAATCATGTTAGCAATTTGCTGCATTTTATGATTATGAAATTTGGCAAATGGATGTCAAAACCGCGTTCCTTAATGGATTTCTTAAAGAAGAGTTGTATATGATGCAACCAGAAGGTTTTGTCGATCCTAAAGGTGCTAACAAAGTGTGCAAGCTCCAGCGATCCATTTATGGACTGGTGCAAGCCTCTCGGAGTTGGAATATACGCTTTGATAGTGTGATCAAAGCATATGGTTTTATACAGACTTTTGGAGAAGCCTGTATTTACAAGAAAGTGAGTGGGATCTCTGTTGCATTTTTTATATTATATGTGGATGACATATTGTTGATTGGAAATGATATAGAATTTCTGGATAGCATAAAAGGATACTTGAATAAGAATTTTTCAATGAAAGACCTCGGTGAAGCTGCTTACATATTGGGCATCAAGATCTATAGAGATAGATCGAGGCGCTTAATTGGACTTTCACAAAGCACATACCTTGATAAAGTATCGAAGAAGTTCAAAATGGATCAGTCCAAGAAAGGGTTCTTGCCTGTGTTACAAGGTGTGAAGTTGAGTCAGACTCAATGCCCGACCACTGCAGAAGATAGAGAGAAAATGAAAGTCATTCCCTATGCCTCAGCCATAGGTTCTATCATGTATGCAATGCTGTATACCAAACCTGATGTGTGCCTTGCTATAAGTTTAGCAGGGAGGTACCAAAGTAATCCAGGAGTGGACCACTGGACAGCGGTCAAGAACATCCTGAAATACCTGAAAAGGACTAAGGATATGTTTCTCGTTTATGGAGGTGACAAAGAGCTTGTCGTAAATTGTTACGTCGATGCAAGCTTTGACACTGATCCGGATGACTCTAAGTCACAAACCGGGTACATATTTATATTGAATGGTGGAGCTGTCTGTTGGTGCAGTTCCAAGCAGAGATCGTGGTGGGATCTACGTGTGAAGCGGAGTAGATAGCTTCTTCGGAAGCAGCGAATGAAGGAGTTCATATCCGATCTAGGTGTAATACCTAGTGCATCGGGTCCAATGAAAATCTTTTGTGACAATACTGGAGCAATTGCCTTGGCGAAGGAATACAGATTTCACAAGAGAACCAAACACATCAAGAGACTCTTCAATTCCATCCGCGATCAAGTCAAGGAGGGAGACATAGAGATTTGCAAAATACATACGGATCTGAATGTTGCAGACCCATTGACTAAGCCTCTTCCACGAGCAAAACATGATCAACACCAAGACTCCATGGGTGTTAGAATCATTACAATGTAATCTAGATTATGGACTCTAGTGCAAGTGGGAGACTAAATGAAATATGCCCCAGAGGCAATAATAAAGTTGTTATTTATATTTCCTTATATCATGATAAATGTTTATTATTCATGCTAGAACTGTATTAACCGGAAACTTAGTACATGTGTGAATACATAGACAAAACTGAGTGTCCCTAGTATACCTCTACTTGACTAGCTCATTAATCAAAGATGGTTAAGTTTCCTGACCATAGACATGTGTTGTCATTTGATGAACGGGGTCACATCATTAGAGAATGATGTGATGGACAAGACCCATCCGTTAGCTTAGCATTATGATCGTTTAGTTTTATTGCTATTGCTTTCTTCATGACTTATACATATTCCTCTAACTATGAGATTATGCAACTCCCGAATACCGGAGGAACACCTTGTGTGCTATCAAACGTCACAACGTAACTGGGTGATTATAAAGATGCTCTACAGGTGTCTCTGAAGGTGTTTGTTGGGTTGGCATAGATCAAGATTAGGATTTGTCACTCCGTGTATCGGAGAGGTATCTCTGGGCCCTCTCGGTAATGCACATCACTATAAGCCTTGCAAGCAATGTGACTAATGAGTTAGTTGTGGGATGATGCATTACAGAACGAGTAAAGAGACTTGCCGGTAACGAGATTGAACTAGGTATGATGATACCGACGATCGAATCTTGGGTAAGTAACATACCGATGACAAAGGGAATGACGTATGTTGTTATGCGGTTTTACCGATAAAGATCTTCGTAGAATATGTACGAACCAATATGAGCATCCAGGTTCCGCTATTGGCTATTGACCGGTGATGTGTCTCGGTCATGTCTACATAGTTCTCGAACCCGTAGGATCCGCACGCTTAACGTTCGATGACGATGTGTATTATGAGTTGTGTGTTTTGGTGACCGAAGTTTCTTCGGAGTCCCGGATGAGATCACGGACATGACGAGGAGTCTCGAAATGGTCGAGAGGTAAAGATTCATATATTGGAAGGTAGTATTCGAACATCGGAATGGTTTCGAGTGGTTCGGGTATTTTACCGGAGTACCGAGGGGTTACCGGAACCCCCCAGGGGAAATATTGGTCCTTAGTGGGCCTTAGTGGAGAGAGGAGGGCCGCAAGGGGTGGCCGACGTCCCCCCCCCCATGGCAGTCTGAATTGGACTAGGGGGAGGGGCGGCGCCCCCCTTTTCCTCTCCCTCTCCCTCTCCTTCCTTTTCCCTCCGGTGGAGAAAGGAAAAGGAGGGGGGGCAAATCCTACTAGGACTGGGAGTCCTAGTAGGACTCCCCCCATGGCGCGCCCCTCCTGGCCGCCGGCCTCCTCCTCCCCTCCTTTATATACGTGGGCAGGGGGCACCCCAAAGGACATCAATTGTTCTCTTAGCCGTGTGCGGTGCCCCCTCCACAGTTTACTCCTCCGGTCATAGCGTCGTAGTGCTTAGGCGAAGCCCTGCAGGATCACATCACCAACACCGTCACCACGCTGTCGTGCTTCATGATGATGATGATTGTTGGCTCTCATTGTGTTGCTCTCTCATCATGGGTGTGCTCGTGCCTGTTGCCTTTGATGATGTCTTTTTCTCAGGTTATTTTGTGGGGGTAATTCTGTGAGGATGCGTCTCATATGCCGGAAGTTGGTAGGGGTAGCATGTTGGGGGTGTTTTCATGTTTTCACTTGTGGTTGCCTTTCGTGGTCAAGTTGTAACGGTTTTCGCCCAGTATCCCATAATTAAGTGGGCAACTCTCTTCTTCTTAATGAGTGAATGTGGCAAAGCTTTTGCCTCTGTTTCAAAAAACCCCGCAAGAATCTGTTAAGCAGGTATTTGGGCTTGTACATAACATATATATTCACAAGAATTTGTTAACACAAGGTTATATTCAATCTTTGTATGAATGTAAACCTGCTAAAAATAAGGGCAGAAAACCTAATAATTAAAGGAAGAAAAAAAGAGAAGGTGGGAGGGGGAGGGAGGGAGGGACGGACGGATGGCCACGACGACCAGAGGCACGAGAAGGCCGAAGTCGTCGTTGTTGCGCGTGGTGCCTGGGGGCGGCGGCTCCAAGACGCACGTGGAATGGCAGGAATCTTATCATTATTTTTTAGTCTCTGAAATTTGATGATTCTGTTGTTTACTCGGTTGAAACTTGATAAAGTTTTAATATCAAAAACGTATGGAAAAATGATCTTATTTCAAAGCCCTCGGTATAAACAACACGAATATACAAACAAACCATAATTTAGATTATTTTTTTTGTTCAAAAAGTATTAAAAAAATAAAATTGAAAGTCAAAGAAAAATGGGGGTCGACTCGAACCAACCAGCGGTTGGATGGTTAGAGGGACAGTGGTATCCCCAGCCCATCAGGGTTCAAGTCCTGGTGCTCGCATTATTTCTGAATTTATTTCAGAATTTTCTGCGATGCGCTTTCAGTGAGAGAAGACGTTTCCGTCAATGACGAGGCGCCTACGGTGACCTTGCAAATCTCAAGATGATATGGCGGCTCAGTCTTTCGAAGGTGCTCATAGGGATAGGGTGCGCGTGTATGCGTTCGTAGGGGTAAGCGTACACGCATATGTATGAGCGTTTGCGTCTATGCTGCCAGGGGCGGATCTGGGCCCCAGGCCCGGGGCGTGGTTTTTTTTAGTTATTACCTAGCCATGTTTTTTGAATGGGCCCGGGGCTTAGCCCAAAACACAACCAGGGCCCAGGCTGTCCATCTTCACAGCGCAGCCCAGCTCGCCCCCGATGCCCAGACCTAGTCACGCCCCGACTCCCCTGCTCGCCTGCGCCCTCCGCCGCTCCCCGCTCGTGATGGCCGCCGGTGACTCCGCCGTTCGCCCGCGGCCCTGCGCCCTCCGCCGCTCGTGACGGCCGCCGGTGCGACCTCCGCCGCTCGTCCGCCTGGCCTGCTCCGCTGCTCGCCCCGTCGCCCGTCCTCTGCTCCCCTGCTGCCCTGCTCCGCCACTCGCGCAGCCCAGCTCACCGCCTCGCCCGCTCTGCTGGTTCCTGCTCTCCGCCACGCGCAGCCCAGCTCGCCGCCTCGCCCGCTCTGCCAGCTCCTGCTCTCTGCTGCCCAGGATTGGTAAGTGGCTGACCATCAGATGCTATAACTTGTTTTCTGAATATTTTTGATCTGCTAGACTGCTATAATGTTGGGATTTGCTACCACAATACCGCTTATGGTCCATTGCTGCTGTCGAACATTTAATTTCACTTGATCAAGACACTGATGTTGGCTTTTCATTTGTCTAAGGTGTTGGCTCTTCTTCCACCGTTGATTAAGTTATGGAAGACACTGATGAAGCAAGCCATTGATTTGGTATTCTTTTTACTGCACGTATTGTTCGTAGTTTTTGTCATCTTTTTTATCAATTTTGTTGTGTCTCTAAGCATTGAGTTTAAATTCTAAATTTTTGGTGCAATTGAGTCATATTTGAGGTAGCTATAGCTAGCTTGATGGATGTTAAGTTTTTCTCTCGCGCCGAAATTTTTTTTTGGGCCCGGGGCTTGCTTCAATCCTGGATCCGCCACTGTGTGTTGCTGCTGTGTTCAAAAAAGAAAAATGGGGGTTGACGCCCGACCTATAGGATGGGTCGATGGGACTACGAGCCTAATTGGTTTGCAGCCAAAAATTGGCAAGCCAACTATTGGCGCTTACCAAAAATTGACGGGCGATTGGTTCGGCTCGAACCGTGGGCGCGCCAACACGCGGGCTAGCCAAATATTGGTGGCCTCACGCACCGCTTCCAGAACCAACTCCTGCCCCCACCGCTCTCCCCTCACGGTTCGCCCCACCAGATCTAACCCTGTCCTCCTCCTTCGCCCTAACCCCATCCCCTAGCGCCTCCTTCCACCGCCCCTGCCCCTGCGCCGCCGGTGACCAGAAAAGCTCAAGGACCTCCGGCGGGAAGTCCTCGGCCAGCTGCCGAGCAGGGCCAGATCCACCGGAGCAGTCAAGGTTAGTTCGTGCCCAAATGTCATGGGACTTCTCTTCTTTCCCCGTGTACTGTACCCAATCACCGCTCTCTCATCCGACTCCACAAGCGGATGTACGTGCTTATTATTTCTAGATGCGAGTGCGTACGTGCTTATTGTTTGCTAATATTTTCTCTGTCTTGTACTCGGAACGAGATTCAGGTACGAATCAGATTATTAAAGTACCTTACATCTGCATAAATTTGAAGCTAAATATGTTGCTTAAAGATCACGGCTGCGTTCAAATTTATGCACGAATCAGATATACGCTAGCGATACGGCTGGGACACGGCGAGCGCAGAACGCGGCCGTGATCTTTAAGCAACATATTTAGCTTCAAATTTATGCAGATGTAAGGTACTTTAATAATCTGATTCGTGCCTGAATCTCGTTCCGAGTACAAGACAGAGAAAATATTAGCAAACAATAAGCACGTACGCACTCGCATCTAGAAACAATAAGCACGTACATCCGCTTGTGGAGTCAGATGAGAGAGCGGTGATTGGGTACAGTACACGGGGAAAGAAGAGAAGTCCCACGACATTTGGGCACGAACTAACCTTGACTGCTCCGGTGGATCTGGCCCTGCTCGGCAGCTGGCCAAGGACTTTCCGCCGGAGGTCCTTGAGCTTTTCTGGTCACCGGCGGCGCAGGGGCAGGGGCGGTGGAAGGAGGCGCTAGGGGATGGGGTTAGGGAGAAGGAGGAGGACAGGGTTAGATCTGGTGGGGCGAACCGTGAGGGGAGAGCGGTGGGGGCAGGAGTTGGTGGGTCTGCCGGGGCACGAACGCACGCACGGCAACAGAAAGGAGAGAACCTTCGCGAGCTATCGCGCCGCCCGCCTCCCGTCCGGCTCCCCTCCCCCGCCGTCGCCGTCGCCGCCGCGCTCGTCCTGGCGAGATTCCGCACGAGCCCAACTGCCAGCCACTCGCTGTCCTGCACTATCCCGCACTATCCCGTTCCACTACAAGTTCGCCTGCCGTCTCTTCTTGCACAGCTGAGCCACTCGCATCCTCGGGCTCAGATCTCTCATCCAAGAGTCCCCCCGGCGGCGCCCCTCCTCCGCCCCCGGACCGTCATCCCGCAGGTAAGCTGAAGCTGACCTCTCTCCGTGGTCGCTCCATGGGCGGGCCGCGAGTCGCCTGCCCGTGCCCGCCATGTGTTCGATGGAATAGCTATGAGGTTGATGTGTATGCGGTGCACGCGTGTGCTTTTGCTTTTCTTGAGCTGCTGCTGGCCATCCCATCCTGATTGTTACGGGTGCTGCTTGGAGGCTATCCGATCGGAATTAGTTGTGACTGAGCAGCAATTTTGAAGCTTCTGCCGATAGGAATTTGACCATGTGGGTAAAGAAAAAAAAACATGCTTTGTGGTATGTGCATAAGCTAAGTAGTTTCAGCAGGAAAGTCGCTTGTTCAGGAAGTTGATTACATGTTGTTGTCTGGATAGGTGCCCTGTTAGCTGTTGCTGCTAGCACTGTTTTTGAGTCGCGCGACTAGTCGTCAACTAGTCCATGAGTCCCACTGCACGGTTTTAGCTCGGTTTTCCGTGAATTAACTGGGCAATTCTCTTCTTCTTTATTAATGATATGAGGCAAAGCTTTTGCCTCTGTTTCGGAAAAAAAAAAGAGTCCCACTGCCAGATGTCGACTCAACCTCTCGACTAGTCGAGACTAGTCGCGACTAGTCCATCGGCCAGGCACGACTCGTCAAAAGTCTCTACCCAAGAACGACTCGTCAATCATCGACTCGAAAACCTTGGCTGCTAGTCTCAATCCCAGGGGACCTCATCGTTGTGTCACTTTAGGCGATCTTTTGGGCAGCTGAAATCTGGTGCTGCAAGTCTAGAGTCCGTCTTTCCGTCCCAGTTCCATTTTTTCTATAGGATCTATTTGATAGTACAAGAAGGATCACGTGTCTTTTGTATGCGTGTTCATACAGTCCTGGAGGAACTCTGTGGCAGGGAGTCCAAGACAACAGATCATCTGCTCTTTACCTGCTGCCGCGTCGCGCACGTCTGGTGTGCCCTTGGCGTCGACCGTGGCCTCCACTGCGGCGATATCTGGGAGGTCCCGTCTCCTCCTCTTGCACCTCAAAAGCACTGGCCTGCTGTGCGACTTCTCCTTGAGCGAATTTGGAATCATCGGCACGATGTGGTGTTCCAAAGCAAACGTCCTGCTGTCAGCCGTGCCGTCGCCGCTGCTGCCGGTGACCTCAAACTTTGGTCCTTCCGCCTGAAGCCTGAAACCGTGGAGACCTGTCAGTTTGGAGCCCATTCCTCCAAAACCTGGACCTGTGATCTCCCTGTAGTTCTGCTTATTTCTTTTCCTGCCTGAACTTTTGTTGGGTAGAAAGCCACAAAACTCTTATCTGTACTCTCCCAGGACTCTGGGTTTAGAAAGCCACAAAACTCTTATCTGTACTCTCCCAGGACTCTGGGTTTGCTGCGTGAGAAATACATATTCAGGTGGGGCGTCTTGCCCCCCGGTGACTTCTCAAAATAAAGAGAAGTCCTGGAGGAAGCATAAGCCATGAACTGTTGCCTTGACATCTGCTTTTCTTCTCAGTGTCGATCTCACTTAATCCCGTAGTACTTATAATATACATCTCGCACACATTTGCTGATGGTGATCGTTCACTTGTTTACCTTTCCCATGCAAGGAAGTCTGAAACCTATGTTTTTTTTTCCTGTTTGCAGGTTTGAGATCGGTGCATTGCTTGGTTGACCCCTACTTGTGGAAATGCTTGATTCACTTATTAGCCATGTAATAAGATCTTCAAACAGCTCTGACTCGTTTTTTGCTGTGCTGTCATCTTCACTTTATCTGACACTTAGTAAAAGCACTGATGTGCCATATTTATCTTGTTGGCCCAGGACCCAAAGGTGTTGACTGAGAAGAAGCCTGATGAGATAATTGCGAGTGGTGTTGTTGAAAGTCTGCAGAATTTTCTGCGCAAGTGCATCATAGCTGTCCTCTCATATGGCCCAATGCCTAAGCACATCGCGTTTATCATGGACGGGAACCGCAGATACGCCAAGTCCAGAAGTATCAAGCAAGGCACCGGTCACAGCGTGGGCTTCGCTGCTCTAATGGCAAGTCTTATCTACTGTTACGAGATGGGTGTCAAGTACATCACGGTGTATGCATTCAGCATCGACAATTTCAAACGCGACCCTAGTGAAGTCAAGACCTTGATGGAATTAATGGAGGAAAAGATCAACGAGCTGTTGGAAAACAAGAACGTCATCAACAAGGTTAACTGCAAGATCAACTTCTGGGGGAACCTGGACATGCTTCCTGAACCAGTGCGGCTGGCGGCCCAAAAGCTGATGGCGAGCACCGCCGAGAACACAGGACTG
>NC_057814.1:83343320-83343928 GCF_018294505.1 Triticum aestivum
GTGATCCGGACCTCGGGCGAGACCCGGCTGAGCAACTTCCTCCTGTGGCAGACGACGTTTAGCCATCTGCAGAACCCAGACCCCCTCTGGCCTGAGTTCTCCTGGAGGCACCTCGTCTGGGCGATACTGCAGTACCAGAGAGCCTACCCGTACATTGAGCAGAACAAAGATCTGGCTAAGAAGCAGCTGTGAGTGAGGGATCTCATCTCCTTCGGAAGGAGATATATGCAGATGTTAATCAAGAAGATACAATAATAACAGAACAGGCCTGGCATTGAAGCGTCAGTCTGTGAATAAGGGATCTGATCTCCTTTGGGAGGGGATAAGCAGATGCCATGAAAAAGATAGTACAGCAACCTGTTGAAAGTTGGCCTAATATTTTTCGTGTATGAGAAGAGTGTAATTATGGAAACCATGTGTATTATGATGTACTAGTACAATTCTTCGTTTTTGCTGTTGTGTTAAACGTCAGCAATATCTTGCCACCTAGGCTGAACACGGGAGCCAAGTCGAGAAAATTGTAAAGCTTTTAATGGTACCTGCCATGGTGCCAAGCTTATGATTGTTGCTCCGGTTTGAATGGCACTGATGTTGGGGAAGAGGTTGTT
>NC_057814.1:83344383-83405659 GCF_018294505.1 Triticum aestivum
GAAATTTGCTGCTAAATTGTTGATGAACAATGTAGAATGAGTGATCATTTGCTGCTTAAAACCTATTGTCCTATTGTTTGGCCCTCCCCAAGCTATTTTGACACCACTTGGCCCCCTCGTCCAAGTTTCCAGGCTCCGCCACTGCCCTTCAGTGCTCCTCCCCAACACGAATAAAACCACTGATCCAGCACCGGCGGACGTGTGAGCAGACGATGAGAAGCAAGCCGGGCTGGACGACGAACGTGCGAGCGGATGACGAACAAGCAGCGTTCAGTTTTGGGTTCGGTACTAGTACCAGCCGCTTCGATTTAGGTTCGGTTTTGGATGCTCCATTTTAATTTAGTTTAGCCACTCCAATTTTGTTCAATTTTTTACGTTTCGATAGTTAAGTTCATAGACAAGAGTAGGTTCAGCTTTGGAGCCTTGACGTATTTTTACGTTTTTGGTGATGTAAAAAATTATTTTTTAATAATGTATATTTTACTCCAACAATAGTTTGGTAATATAAAATACATCATCTATTGGAGATGGTCTTAGCTTTTTTTTAGAGGTCGAGCCTTGTTTAGCTTTTTTTAGTCTAAACACACTTTATTTAATTATCATAATCCAAATACATTGGAATACAATTAAAGTCCGAAGGTTCGAGGAGCCACAAATGACGTCCTAAAAGAAGTCCTAAAACGTGCTTAGCAAGGCTATGTGCCTTAATATTAGTCTCAGGTCCCTCGAAAATGAAAGTACGAGACATGAATTGGGCTGAAGTTGATTTGATCTCCTTAACGATGCTGCCATACACAATTGATCTTGATCTTTTTAAAGCGTTGGTTAGTTTTACTTGGGCCACGTCAACCAAAGAGAAGAAAGCTGGGGAGGCTTGAGCACCACATAAGAGCAACTCTAGCAGACCCCGCATCCGCCCCCGACCCGCAAAATAACCATCAAAATGCGGATACGGGCTGGAAAACCTGCCCGACTAGACCCTGCATCCTGCTCCGGCCCGCAAAAAAATTTGAGGGGCGAGGCAAATTCCCGACCCCAACCCGGGAAAACGCGGGTTTCCCCCTCGCGGCTGCGGTGCCCTGCATCAGAGAGAAGCAGTTGGCGGGAGGGACATTTCGGCCCCGCGCTCTTTTCCCCCTCCTTCCGCCGCCGCCCGCCCTTGCTTTCGCCCGCCGCCGGCGATTCCGGCCATATATGCGGGCGGAATCGCGCTGCGGGGCCGCCCCACACCCTCCCGCACCGAGCCGCTGCATCGCCCCTCCGGATCCGGCGAGAAGAGCCGCCCCCCGTCGTCGCCGCCGCCGGGGATCGACCACCGTCGAGCGCGCCCCCTCGTCGCCGCCCGGGATCACCCGCCATCGGTTAGTCCTTTTTTGTGATTTTTGCGAGCTGTGTAGTTGATTGACGAGCCGGTGTGCGTGTAGATGGAGTTGAGCCCGTGCGAGAAGTTCTTGCTCTCCGATTCGTCCGATTCGGGCGACTCGGATGTTGAGACCATGCTTGTGACATTTCGGCAGCAAACATTAGTCATGGCGCTTGCCGTGAAGGAGCATGAAGACGAGCACCGGAAGAGGAGGCGAGGATCGACTGTTGGGCGTCTGTGCATTCCTCAGAATCGCCATCTTGGGAACGAGATGTTGATGCAAGACTATTTCACGGAGAATCCTACATATCCTCCGCACCTCTTCCGGAGAAGGTACCGAATGCGCCGATCCCTCTTTGTGAAACTTGTTCAAGCTTGCGAGGCAAATTGCCAGTATTTTACTCAAAGAAGGAATGTCGCGGGCTTAAAGGGATTTAGTGCATATCAAAAAATCTCCGCAGCTATGCGGGTGATTGCATATGGCGTTCCGGCTGACTATGCCGATGAGTATCTTCGCATTGGTGAAGATAGCACAATTGAGTCTGTGCGTAGATTTGCGAAAGTGATCGTCCGTGTCTTTGGTCCTGAGTATCTTCAGGCACCCAATGAAGATGACACAAAGAAATTGATGGCATCTAATGAGAGGAGAGGTTGGCCTGGCATGCTAGGTAGCATTGATGTATGCATTGGAACTGGAAAAATTGCCCCAAGCCTTGGCAAGGAATGTATTGTGGCAAGTCTCGTGATGCAACAATTGTGCTAGAGGCCGTAGCATCCGAGGATTTATGGATTTGGCATTGCTTTTTGGTATGCCGGGCACTCTCAATGATATCAATGTGTTGCAACGGTCACATTTGTTTGCTAGGCTTGCTAGTGGTGATGCTCCTGCTTGCAACTACACTATCAATGGGCATTAATACACAAAGGGGTACTATCTCGCAGATGTATATACCCTCCTTGGTGCACATTTGTCAAGAGCATCAAAGAATCCAAAACAAAAAAACAATGTGAATTTGCAAGGGTGCAAGAGGCAGCTCGAAAAGACATTGAAAGAGCATTCGGTGTTTTGCAATCTAGGTTTGCCATTGTCCGTGGTCCTGCTCGTTTTTGGGATAAGAAAACTTTGAAGAACATCATGACATGTTGTGTTATTCTGCACAATATGATTTTTGAAGATGAGAGAGGAATGAACTTAGAATTCTTTTATGACAATATGGGTAGCCGTGTCAAACCAGCTAGACCGAAACCACATTAGAGCTTTTCTTCAGACATACAAGGAGATTAAAAATGCAGGCACACACTTTCAACTTCAGAAAGATCTCATTGAGCACCATTGGCAAAGGGCTGGACAATGACTAATTTTTGTATTCATTTGTATTTGTATTCATGACAAGTTTTGTATTGCATTATTTAAGTTTGCTACGGTGATTTGAATAATTATTTGTAATGCGAATGATTATTGTATTATGTTTGATTTGAATAATTAGTTTGTTTTCGATTGTTGAATTATGTTGGATTTGATATTTGCGGGCTGATGATATGCGGGATGCAGCAACACAAAGAGCAGACCCCGCAAAGCCGACCCGTAAAAAGGTATATTCCGCGAATATACTTTTTTACAAATCCGTTTGGGGGGTCTGCATCTGTGCCAGCCTGAGCCAGCCCGCAAAAACGGTTTTGCACGAACTGTAAACGCGTTTTGCGGGCCGGCGGGAGGCGGGGTCTGCTGGAGTTGCTGGCCTGAACCAAAGAGAGGCGACCGTGCGACGAGGTGGGCTGGACGGGCTCCGTTTGCCTGGTCAAGAGATGTCAGGCCGCGCGTTCGTCTTGCTCGTGCATTCCTGCCTTTGCCCTAGCTGGCCCGCCGCTCCAAGTTCCATCCATGCATCCAGCACGCCGTCACTTGTATTAGATCCCACGCGCACAACTCCTAGAAATCATCGGTCACGCCATGGCCATCGCGGAGACCTCGCCCCTCCACCGGGTAATCGACGCCCGCCGGTGGGACGCGGAGCGCCTCCTCGGCCGCCTCATAGTCGTCGTCCACGCCGCCTTCCTCGACGCCGGCTTCGCGCCCCACGCCCACGGCGTCCCGAAGCACCGGCGGGTCCCGAGGCGGGTGGGCGCCACGGCCTCGACCCTGCCTCTCGTCTACGCCGCGCCGCGCCTGCCAGACGCCGCCGTCGCGCTGAGGATGCGGACGCACGGGATGCGGATCGTGTTCTACGTGTGCGTGCCCAGGCTCGCACTGCCAGACCCAGGACCAGGAGTGCACTGGGCGTGCGTGGACGCGCTCGCCGCGGCGCCGCTAATGTCCGGCGGCCTGGACGGCACGGCGCGCGCCCTGGCGGGCGTCGGCGCCTGCGGGCTGCCCGCGCTCTGGAGGGAGCTCGCGGAGAAGCTGTGCCGGGGCGCCCTCGTCGACCTTTGCCGTGAGAACGCGTTCGTGTCGCTCCCCGGCGATGTCACGCTGGCAGTCCTGGCGAGGCTCGCCGACGTCTTGGACCTCTTGGGGGTGGCGAGCACTTGCACGGAGCTGAGGTGCCTCGTGGCCGACCACGACAGCGAGCTCTGGAAGCACAGGTACAAGGCCTTGTGCTCGCTGACATGCTGCGACGACTCGCCTGAGACGAGCTGGATGAAGGGGTGGTGCGAAGAGAAGCAGATTTTTCTAAACGAAGATGGTGTCACCTCCTTCGTAATAGACTTCTGGTAAAAGCGTGATTCGTTCTGTTAATAACTGAATTTGAAATGATATACTTAAGGCATCCTTAAGTTTTTTATTTTTATATTCCAATGAAAACTTTAGTTCTTATAAAGGATTAAATCATTTTCCTCTCAATAGCATATTGAGGAAGAATATACATTCTGGCGATTTGTATCCAAAGACTAATTTAAATTGCATCTAAAATAAAAATAGGATTATGAGTACAGAGTAAAGTTTGACGCAGCTAGAAAGCGTGAAGCGGCGGCATATGGCTATTGCGACAAACCTCGCTCTGGCCTTGTGCTTAAGTATTCATTACAATAATACATTATTATGCTAATTGCTACTATAATTTTATTTTCTTGACCGTTTTCAAGAGGACTCACAAAACTGACAATCGTCAGCTTAACCATCTGTCAAGCTCTGGGTCTCCATATTATGTATGCCTGGTATTTTTTATAAACTGTTGTTCTGCGGCATGCGATTTCTAGATCTCATTTCAAGGGGCGAGTGGATATTGTGGTGTTTAAAGTCTGATTGGTTATTTTGCTTTACAGTTGGTTTAGTGCTGAGCTGCTGAGCATTGGAAACAAGCCACAGTGCTTACTCCGGGAAATTGTATTCAAGCACATAACGGGTTGAAGATTAGGACCCCTTTGAATTTGAACAAGACCATGCTCATTCTTTTTCAGAAAATGGGTGGTTTGGTTGTTGATACATTAATCAGATAAATTAGGTCGTAAGATCGAATCAATAATTTCATTATATCCATTTCTTGTACATTCTATTTTATATGGTATTTCATACCTTCTATTTTATATGATATTTCATAAAGAATAAACCATAGGGATAGAGTCTAGAATATAAGTAATAAAGTGAATAAAAAGAGGAAGGGGGCAATCCAAATGTTGCTAATATATTACGACCATCTGATTAATATTGAAATTCATGGACATTTTTGAATTCGTGAATATTTTTTGAATTCCTAAACATTTTTAAAAAGCATGAACATTTTTTAAATTCGCGAACAGTATTTCAAATTCATAAACATTTTTTGAAATCGCAAATGTTTTTTAAATTTGAGAACATTTTTTGAATTCAAGAACCTTTAAAATTCATTTTTTATTTTGAAATCCCGAAACATTTCTTAATGAAGCAAAAAATAATAACAGGAAAGAAAAAAATAGGGGCGCCCGCCCCGCACATGGGCCGGCCCAAAGCGCACACGGGAGGAGCAGGGGGTGCCCGTGCCTGTGGAGCTCGCCACCACCACACACACAAAAAAAGAAAAATGGTTGCGCGTTGGAGGTCCAGCCATCGCCAAGTCGGTGGGTGCTACGTGCTCTAACGAGGTTGCACGTAAAGTGCTCGTCAAAATGCCTTAAAGTGAAGAGGACTATTTGAGAGGTGTGGTTGTTTGGCAGAAAATATGGGAGGTCAAAAGAGTATTTGACAAAAACTATCACATTAGGGGTTGTCGTCCCACAGAACTACCACATTCAAAAAAGTGACTGATAACTACCAAAACTTTCTAATTTTATGACTAAAAACTACCACTTCTGAAAAATGGCCAGTTTAGATGATTTAAACACGTTTATGACATGCGGGACCCACCTGTCAGGGCTGACGTGGCGGCAAAGTCAATTCTGTTTATTTTGATCGTTGAGCTGACCGTTATGACAGCTGGGGCCCACACGTCATTCTTCTTCTTCCTCTCTCTATCTCTCTTCCCCGAACTCTCTATCCCGAGCCACCATGGCCATGCCACTCTCACCAGCGTCGCCGCCGCCAAGCCTACATCGAGCCACCACGGCCATGCCTGTCACCGCCACGCCCAGACTCAGTCGTCCCCTTCCCCAACTCCTACGCTCGCCCAGGTTAGCTCTGATGCGCAGTTGGTCGACCACGGCAATATGGGCGACATCGGCGAGAATTTCATCGTGCTGCTGCTGCTGCCTGGACCTCGGTACCGTGGCTGCCGGAGCAGAGCAGCCATCGCAAGGAGCAGCGGCAAGCAACAATGGCAAAGAGCAGCAGCCGCAAGTAGCAGCATCGGAAAAAGAGCAGCAGCAGCGGTGGCAAGCAGCGGGAAGGAGCAGCAGTGGCAAGCAGTAGCGGGAAGGAGCTAGATGGGCATGGCGTCGCCCGCCGTGGTTGCGGCAACCCTCCAGCCCTACCGTGTCGCGTGCAACACCTCCAGAACGGGGCTATGCGGCACTTGGAGCTCGGCCGCTCTGCACACAGGAGCTGGCACGCCCTCGAGCTCGCCAGACCAATGCCAGCCGGCTCCAGCGACGAGCTCGTCGGCAGGGACCTGATTGCTTTTTCTAAAAAACTAAAAATGACCTGATTGCTTTTTTATAAAACTTGCAAGGATTTGATTGTTTTTTTAAAAGTTATAGGGACCTGTTTGTTTTTATTTTTTTTGAAGGGACCGACGTGTGGGCCCCACCTGTCATAACGGTCAGCTTAACGGTAAAAAAACGGAGTTGACTTTGCCGCCACGTCAGCCCTGACAGGTGGGTCTTGCATGTCATAAATGTGTTTAAATCGTCCAAACTAGCCATTTTTCAAAGTGATAGTCTTTAGTCATAAAATTAGAAATTTTTGGTAGTTATCAATCACTTTTTTAAATGTGGTAGTTCTGTGGGACGGCAACCCTTAATGTGGTAGTTTTTGTCAAATACTCAGGTCAAAACTCAAAACAGACACGCGTGGTCTGGGCAGGTCCGCAGAAGTTTGAGAGGCCAGGTCACCTTAATCCTAGAATCAGAACAACTACTCAAAAGTGTTAAGATTAAACTATAATCTGTAATTAAGGGAAATCTCCCCTTGCCCATCGAACGAGTTGCACCCGTACGGACGCCTGTGTCCGTTGCAACCGTCGCCTCTCTCCCGTCCTACTGGAACCGATGCATCTCTTCGGGATCGTCGCGTCTCTCCAGGGGATATATATACTCTCTGTAACCATTGACAAAGGATCAATCACTTTCGATTCAAAACACGTTATCAGCACGTAGAACAGCCAGCGAGAGCGAAAGGCAACAGAGAAAGGAGAAGAGAGGAAGTACTCGCCGCCGGTGAGATGACAGGCCTTGTCTCCTTCTTCCTCCGTCTGATCCGCGAGGACGGTCGCCGCTACCGCCTCATTGCCCTTCGCCGCCATGGAGTTGGTGGCCACCGCCGTTTCCGTCGCCGGATGCAAGCCATCCATCGATTCGGCCGCGGCGCCGCTGGACGTGGCGCTCCTGGCCGCCACCGCGTCGCTGGACGAGGTGCTCCTGGCCGCCACCGCGCCGCTGGACGCGCCCCCCGCGGTGCTCCCCTCGCCCCTGGACGCAACCACGATGGTGCTCCCTGCGCCCGTGGCCAGGCGCCCATGGGGTTCGACCCCTGGCTAGTGGCCAGCCCGAGCGCCCCCATGGTGCACAGGGCTGCAGCCGTGCCTGCACCGCCTCCTGGATCTCCGCCTCCACCACCTCCTCCGCCGGCCGCGTGGCTCGCGCCGTCGACGCCAACGCCCGCAGCCGAGGCCGCCGGCCCGCCCGGATACTGCCCTGTGCCGATGCGCGCCGTCGTGAACGAGAGGAGGCGCTCGCCTTCGTCTCCGCGCCGACCGGTGCCTCCGGAGTGGTCCGCCTTGGAGCCGGCATGGAGGGCGCTGACGCCACCGCCACGCCTCAGCAGGAGACGGCTGCGGGCTCGAGCAGCCGAGCCGCACAGCGCTTCGGACGTCTCTTCGGGCACGCCGTCGCCGCCATCGACTGCCGCCCCAGCCGCCGCCCCGGTTCGTGGGCTCCGGCGAGCCTCGGCCTCGCCAGCGCCGCGCCAGAGGGTGCTCGCCCGGACCCCGTCGTCATCGCGTCTTCTTCGGACGAGGAAGGCTCGTCGGTGTTGCGCCGGTGACCTCCGGCGCCGCGAGGGGCTGCGGTGGCCACTCCAGTCGCCGGCGCCATGCGAGGAAGGGGATCGAGCGGGTGGTGCGACTTCGGGTATCAGACCCTTATCCGTAACCGCCGCTTCCTCCCTCTCTTATGCGGTGGGGCTGCGGGTGGGCTGGCCAAAGGCCATGGAGGCCCAGGCCCAGGCGCCTGCTGTGTCCTCCAGCCGCCTCCTTCTGGCCTGGATTCATACGTTGTTTTCTCTCTATTTTATTAACAGTAGTACTAATGTTTGTATTTATGCAGTTTTAGACTCTGTTTAGTACTGTTTAGTACCTAGTTTGAGTGCTACTTACATTCTAGTCCTGTTCTAGATTACATCTGACTAGGACTAGTGTAATTATTAGTGTGTTTATATTATGTAATGGATTGATAATATAAATAAATTACCGGATTTCATCTGGGAAGAATGACATGTTCCATGTGTTTACCACATATCAAGTTCTCTTGAACATGTTTTAGCGATCGAGATCATCTTCTCTCGCACACCAAACTTGCAAATTTTTGAATATTTCTCCCTCACTATATTTGGAATCACAAGGTAATGAGTTGGGATCTACTGCTCATTTGCAGATTATCCCCTCTTACCGTGAGGTCTACGCTTTGTCATTCTCGACAAGCGATTACCTCCAACGTGTATTCCTTATATCTGAATTGTAGCATACACAAGGTAGTGGCGATGTAGCCTATTACTGTGAGATCTAAGTGATCTTCAAAGTGTTATGTTCACACAATTGAGGTTGAGAATTTTTCAAGTTTACACTTGAGTATCAAAATTTTTGCATTCTTATTACAGAACCATGATGGTTTTTAATTTACCACCTGTAAATTAATTATCTCTGGTTTTCCCATGTAGGCAAAGATGACTGCCAAAGAGTTTGAGGAGCTTGCCCTCAATGGCCACAATTACCCTACATGGGCTATGGACATCAAGATCAGTTTGTATCAGTAGATACCCCAATTTCATAAATAATGTATTTCCTTTATGAAATTTGGCTCACCCCCGTGGGATAGCGCGTGCAATACAACCCCCGGAGACTCCTCTCCCGGATGGGGCCACGCCGCTGACAGAACAGCAGAACTATGCTGCCTTATTCATCATAAGGCACCATGTTCATCCAGATCTCAAGTTTGAGTATTTATAGGAGGAATCTCCTAGTACTCTGTTTCTGGCCCTCAAAACGAGGTATGAACAGCAGAAGGCAGTAGTCCTGCCCGAAGCACTCCATGATTGGACTCATCTCCGTCTTCAGGATTTCAAGTCCATCGGTGAGTACAATCATGTTGTTCATAAGATATGTTCCAAACTGCGCTTTTGTGAGAAGGAACCTACTAAGGGGGAGAAGATAGAGAAAACTTTGTCTACTATGCTCCCTTCAGATAGGATCCTCGAACAACAATACCGTGCTCGTAACTACACTGTCTATTCCGAGCTTATTCACATGTTACTTCAGGCTGAAAAGCATGATGAGCTACTTGCTAAGAATGGCTCTCAGCGCCCAGTTGGGGCACAACCTTTACCTGAAGTCCATCTGAATGTTGCAAATAGACAAAAGTTTAATGGTACCCCTCGGGGTAAACAATCCAATTTCGAGCATAAGCGAAAGCGCAATGGGAACAGGAGATCTAGATACCCAGGCAAGGGAAAAGGCACTTCAAAGCCCAGGCTTGATAAATCTAAGCTTTGCAACAAGTGTGGATGCTCCACGCATTCTACTGAAAAGTGCACAATGCCCAAGCATCTGGTTATGCTGTACCAGCAATCTCAGGGACGCAAAGCACCTCAAGGGAAAAGGTTTGAAGCCAACTTCAACCTTCATCCGGATAGCGCAAAAGGAGCTGGTGGTTCGCACGATGTTCCTCCTGGACCGAGCAACGCCGTGGTTCCTTATCTGCCTGAGGCTACTGCTGAAATGGAGAACACGTTGATTGAGTACACCGCAAACAACGTGTTTGGCGACTTCGACTAGTCCCTCAATCTCCTAGTGATCTACTTAATTATGTCCATTTGTGATGATTGTAATAAGAACATAAGTTTGTTGTTGTCTTTATATTGTATTGTATCAACACATTTGATATAATAAAGATTGTATTCTATATATTACTATGAGGTTTTCTTATTGAAAATTCTTTGTTTTATATAGTTTTCTACGGGGACAATCCAATGGAAGAGGAATTATGCCTTGTGGACAGTGGTGCCACAAACTCCATACTGAGGGAGATGAAATATTTCCAAACTCTGAAAAAGACGAATGGAGATATTCTAACTATCGCTGGACGTGATACTGTGATTGTTGGTACTGGACGTGCCATATTCACCCTCCCAAGTGGTACATATGTGACAATTGAGGATGCTTTACTATATCCCGATTCTGCACGTACCCTGATCAGTTATCGAGATATCCGTAAAAATGGTTTTCATATTGAAACCCATGAAGACAACAAAGAGGAGTATCTACTCTTTACTAAAGATGACGGATATGGCAAAAAGGTACATGAGAAAATTCCTTCTCTATCGTCTGGTTTGTACTATACGTACATCAAACCCGTGGAACATGTTGCATACGAAGTAATTTTTCAGAATGTTAACGCATTCCAAACCTGGCATGATCGCCTAGGCCATCCTGGAATAGGGATGATGAGAAAAATTACTAGCAATTCCATTGGTCATAATTTGCTTGAGTCGAAATTTCCTCAATCTTCTGATTTTGTGTGCACATCTTGTGCCACGGGAAAGCTAATTTTGAGGCCCTCACACCTCAAAATACAAGCTGAACCACTTCAGTTCCTTGAACGTATTCAAGGAGACATTTGTGGTCCCATTCAGCCATTATCTGGACCTTTCCGGTCTTTCATGGTTCTGATTGACGCATCTACACGATGGTCACATGTGTGTCTTCTATCCACACGAAACCATGCATTTGCCAAGATAATGAGGCGAGTCATTAAGTTGCAAGCCCATTATCCTGAAAGTCGGATTAAATCAATTCGAATGGACAATGCTGCAGAATTCTCCTCACGTGCTTTCAACGATTATTGCATGGCTTTGGGGATTGAAGTTCAGCACTCTGTTCCATATGTCCATACACAAAATGGTTTGGCTGAAGCGTTGATTAAGAGGATCAAACTCATTGCAAGACCTTTGTTGACGAATTGCAACTTGCCAACCTCTTGTTGGGGTCACGGTGTTTTACACGCTGCTGACTTGATACAATTGAGGCCAACTGCATATCACAGTTCTTCCCCTCTGGAATTGGTACGTGGAAATCCTCCAAGCATTTCCCATTTGCGTAAGTTCGGATGTGCTGCATACATCCCGATCTCACCACCACAGCGGACATCTATGGGCCCACACAGGAAGTTGGGGATCTATGTGGGGTACAAATCGCCGTCGATTATTAAGTACCTGGAACCCCTGACTGGGGATCTGTTCACAGCTCGTCACGCTGATTGCATAGTTAATGAGGAACATTTTCCGGCATTAGGGGGAGATTTCAAGTACCAGAAAGAATGCCCAGAAATTGATTGGAATGCTCATTCCATTTCATCCTCTGATCCACGTACCCAAGAGACCGAACTTCAAGTTCAGAAGATCATTAATTTGCAACATCTTGCAAATAATCTACCAGATTCATTTACTGATTTGAAAGGTGTTACAAAATCCTTAAACCCGGCCAGAAACGCGCCAGAAAGAGTGGAGGTACCAATAAAAACCACTCAACTCCCTATTCCTAAAAAGAGGGGGAGTAGTACAGCCTCTGACCCGGAGCATGCTTCTAGCAAGCAGCAAAGGAAATCGAGGAGAAAAACCTCGGAGTCAGTAAATGCAGGTCAACTCAACGTTGACAAACACCTGATGGGTAGTATACACCCAGTGGAAGGGCAACCTCCACAACCCAGTTCCAGTATGCACAAACTGACTGGGACATCGGAACACCCAGACTCGATCGTATTGGGAAATCACGAAGAGTCACTAGGGGTGCAGGAAATTTCCATCAACTATATTGATTCTGGAGAATCATTTGACCGTAAGACTACGACTGTCGACATATATTTTGCTGAAAAGATTGCAGATACCCTTCTCACTGATCATGATCCAAGGTCTATCGTTGAGTGCCAAAAGCGCTCCGACTGGCCTAAATGGAAGGATGCAATCCAAGCAGAAATTGCCTCGCTTAACAAAAGAAAGGTATTCACTGAAGCAATACCTACACCTCCCAGTGTTTTCCCTGTGGGATTCAAATGGGTTTTTCTCCGAAAACGGAATGAGAACAATGAGGTGGTGAGATATAAAGCAAGGCTCGTAGCACAAGGTTTCACGCAAAAACCCGGCATTGATTTCACTGAAACATATTCTCCAGTAATGAGTGCAACCACTTTCCGATATCTTATATCCTTGGCAGTGCAAAATCGTCTATATATGCAGTTGATGGACGTCGTGACCGCATATCTTTATGGGTCACTAGATTCGGACATATATATGAAGGTTCCTGATGGAATCTCTGTCCCGAATAAAAATGCAAAACGCAACATGTATTGTGTAAAGCTGAATAAGTCATTATATGGCTTAAGGCAGTCGGGACGGATGTGGTACAACCGACTCAGTGAGTTCCTTCTTCAGAAAGGTTACTCCAATAGTGCTGATTGCCCATATGTTTTCATCAAGAAGTCATCTACAGGATTTTGCATCATTTCTGTGTATGTTGACGATCTCAACATCATCGGCAGCACACCAGACATTGATGAAGCACGCAATCACCTAAAGATGGAATTTGAGATGAAGGATTTGGGTAAAACCAAATTTTGCTTAGGTATTCAACTTGAGCATCTTCCCTCAGGAATCATGGTACACCAATCTGCCTATATCCAGAAAATATTGGAGAAATTCAATATGGACAAATCCTATCCATCTAAAACTCCCATGGTGGTTCGATATCTAGACATAGAGAAAGATCCGTTCAGACCAAGGGATGATGGAGAACAGGTGTTGGGACCTGAAGTTCCATACCTTAGTGCTGTTGGGGCGCTTATGTATCTTGCAAATTGCACAAGACCTGATATTGCATTTGCAGTGAATCTACTTGCTAGACATAGCGCAGCTCCCACCAAACGTCATTGGTCTGGAGTGAAGAATATCTTTCGATATCTCCAAGGCACAAAGGATCTTGGCCTATTTTTCCAGTTCCAGAAAAATCAGGACTCTGATATGATTGGATACGCAGATGCCGGTTATTTGTCTGATCCCCATAATGCCAGATCTCAGACCGGCTTCGTGTTCCTACATGGTGGCACTGCTATATCATGGAAGTCTTCGAAACAGACTCTGGTGGCAACATCTACCAATCATTCTGAAATAATTTCATTATTTGAAGCAACATGTGAATGTGTATGGCTTCGCAGAATGATAAACCACATACAACAGTCATGTGGAATGGGTTCGATAAAATCGCCTACCATTATCTATGAAGATAATGCGGCATGTGTTGCGCAGATGCAAACAGGATACATCAAGAGTAATATCACCAAGCATATTTCTCCTAAATGGTTTTCCCCCATAATCTTCAGAAAAGCGGGGAAATAAGCATTCTGCAAGTCAAATCATGCGACAACCTTGCTGATTTATTTACCAAGTCTCTACCAAATTCTACATTCCAGAAATGTGTTCATGGAATTGGTATGCGAAGACTTAGGGACTTGCAGGTGTCAGGGGGAGCCTCTTCTTGAGATATCCTTATTTTAATGACATCACATTATGCTATCTTTCTTTGTGAGTATATGTTTCAGGATCTCATCAAAGATTTTATGAAGAACTTTTGAAGGAGAATCTTTTGAGATGATAGAGCTTCCCGGACAATCGTGAAGATGATTCTACATGGTCAAGCGTAGATTAGGGGGAGTGTTAAGATTAAACTATAATCTGTAATTAAGGGAAATCTCCCTTGCCCATCGAATGAGTTGCACCCATACGGACGCCTGTGTCCGTTGCAACCGTCGCCTCTCTCCCGTCCTCCTGGAACCGATGCATCTCTTCGGGATCGTCGCGTCTCTCCAGGGGATATATATACTCTTTGTAACCATTGACAAAGGATCAATCACTTTCGATTCAAAACAAAAAGGCCACTACAGCAAAAACTACAAGAACCACAAGACAAACTATATCGACAGAAACCTGAATATGCTACACATTTGCTACGTATCTACTGGCATTCGATAGTTCGGTGGAAGGGATTCGCATCAATGGCTGCAGCGCCCAAGGCGATGACAATGTCGGTGAGATCCATGACAGCAACCCAACAAAGGAACGCGCTGACAAGACAAATCACAAACCACGAACTAGGAACATCGAAACATATGCACACATGAATCAAGTGTGCATGCCAACAAGGAGATGAACAACACATAGAGTTCGCAAAAAGGTCTGGTGTGCAGCATTGGAAGCCATGGCAGTGGTCAATGGAGACGACATAGTCGTCCACTGAAGATAAAGTAGTCATAGCAGTTAGTCAGAAGCTCGGGCATTCAACCCTTGTATGTCCAGCTCTCAACTAGTTCAAAATCAAAATCAATTCACACACACCACCACGTGTGCGTCATGAGCGAGTGTGCACGTTCTACTCTCTTTCCTCGTGCTGTAAAGGAGAGTAAAGTAGCTCTCCCTTCACTGGCAATGTGGGATTAAACTATGTACACATCATGGATAACTTCTAGATTTCTTATAACAATTACCACGGGACATGCGGTCGAAAGCCATAATGCATACCTAGCAATTCTACAGGTTTATGTCATATTAGCATTTCTATAAAAAACAGTAGACTAGTATAAAAAATGTAGAGCTCTACTCCCCAACTGAATTATGATGCCATGCTGGTCTAATTAACATGAAACACAAGCACAAAACCAAAATTAAATTAAACCATCTTAGTTGAAGTTTCATTTAACTAACATCAAACAGGTCTCATGACCGGAAAGGGACTAAATTCAGATTACATTGAAGCTATTTCCACAAAATAGACCATATATGGCTTGCAAAATAGCTACACGCTTCCATTCCCATGTCAATCGGAAAAGATGTACTCCGTACCAAACAACTGCTGCAATTCCCTTTCAAAAGGATGAGTGGATGACACCTCACGCTCCAAATTAAGTTACTTCTACCAACTTGACCTGAAATTCAAAGCTCTTGATTTATTACCTTCAGAGCACATATGGTGATTCTTTTATGGCTATGCATGAAAATGTAGAAACTAATATGCATTGATGACCTTAAAGTCACTTGATAGAGAAACACATCATTTTTCTTCACTACTACATACACAGAAATTGGGAAGCATGCTTGACGATTTGATCATGATTCATGCATTCCAAAGTAATCTAATACCTGAGCATTCTACAAAATTGTTCGGTAAAGAACAATGATGTAACTTAAGTGTGCCATTTTTACTAAGATAACTGAAGAAATATAGTGAAGCATACACAAGGGTGCAAATTATCCAATTCCAAGCCTTGATGTATCCTTAAAGAATTCAGCTGCTAACTACAGACTATAAGTGAAGTCTCAAATGACAAAAGAAATAGCAACAAGAAAAAAAAAATCAGCTATCTGAAATGATGGTGCCATTTCAAGACGTAATCACTTAACTCTCATGATATGTTTGTAACATCTGAGAAAAGCAAATCATGTAGTACTAATAAACAACTGAGTAGTCCCTTCTTAAACTTTTGATCAGTATATCAGTAGCCTAATAATTAAATCAACAGCTTCTGAAAACAAATCAACTTCTACGTCTACATGGTGGTGATTTCCAAACAAAAATCTGGAAAATAGGGGCACATTCATTGAAGTGAACAAGTCATAAATAAAGCAACAGATTTTAGAATATTGTGAGTTCTAGGAAAATAATCTAGGAAACTGGTAGGCACCAAGGAAGCTGGAGTGCCTAGTAACAAAACATGCATTGTACAACTATTTATAATACTAGCAAATTCATGAAACTCTATGCAATTTTCAGAACAGATAAACTCTGCAATTTTCAGAACAGAGAAACTCTATGCAATTTTCAGAACAGAGAACATCATTATCCGAGTGGCTTGGTGAGCAATTTGCACAGGTAGTTAAATATCTAGATCGACCAAAGTAGAAACTAGATAAGTAAATCTAACAAATACATCCTTTGTTCCTAAATATAAGACTTTTTGGTAGTTCAATTTAAACCGCCAAAACATCTTATATTTAAAAACAGGGGTAGTAGTAGATTACATGCTAAATGCAATCAGGCATCCTGAAGTAGAAACAAGAGAAATAAATCTAACAAATAGGAGATTACCTACTCCATGCATCAAGCATCTTGAAGCTTCTTGTCATCATCTGCGGCAGGCAGAGGTGCCATCCGCAAAAAGAACGGAAAAGCAGGGCCTCTGTAAGGCCTATCCTCATTGTTGAGCCCATTGTTCAGAAAAATTTCCAGCTTGACGGTGTTGAGGTTGAGCACAAGAAGATAGGAGTCGGTCTTCCTTATGGACCAGAACTCCATGTAAACATAGCCGGCCCTCATCGCCAGGATGCGCACCCTCTTCATTCACTGGTCACGACGAAGCTTCTTCAAGTAGGGAAAGTGATTCAGCAGCGAGACCTCCTTCTTGACCACCCATCCACCATTGGCGTCACTGACCCAGAGCAGCACGCGTTGCTCTTTGCTGGACACGATGCACAGCCCGCCGTGCTCCGGCATGTGCGCCACGCAGTACGATTCGCCGACCGGCACCGGCGCGGTCATGTACGACCACACCATGGTCTTCGTGTCAACCACCAATATCTCCTCCTTCGGTTCACAATAACAATCCTTCTTGGTGTTGGACCGCCAGTAGGCAAACCGCCCGGCGGCAATGCCGTCGGTGTAGGGCCAGGCAAATCTGTAGCGCACCGAGCCGTTCTCCACCCAGCTGCGCGTGCGGGAGGAGAAGACGACCGAGGCATCGTCGCCCCAGGGGTCGGGCTGTATGGCGATGACCTGGAACGAGGCGTCGGCCTCGTCGGCGACGATGGCGTAGCGGAACGGGCGGAAGTCGTGGGGCGGCTTGAAGAAGACGGCGGTCCGGTCGAGAGGGTCGTACACGGCGAGGTCCGTGCTGTAGCGGCCGAGGGAGAAGAGGAGGAAGCCGCCGTCGCAGCCACGGAGGCGCCACTCGTCGTCGTCGTCGACGTCGGGGTGGTGCATGAAGTAGAAGTCGCCGTTCGCCGCGGCGGAGGCCAGCTCGGGGTTGTTGCGAGAGGGCGCCTTGATGAAGCAGGTATCATGGTAGTAAAGGGGAAACTTCTCGCGGCCACGGTCGGTGACGAGGACGCCGACGAGCGGGGGCCTGCGGAGGGAGCCGAAGCGGCGGAAGACGGCGGGGTCGGAGGCCACGCGGCCCCAGCGCTTGCAGACGCAGGCGGCGCTGGCGAGCGACGCCATGTCGGGGAGGCGGCGTAGTACCTTCCCCAGGAGTTCGGCGCCGAGTGCGGCCACAGGCGGGACCGTCGGCCTCTTGACGCTCCCTCCCTCGCTCTACTCCCATGGCTCCATTTCTTCCTCGAGAGATTGGAATTTGGAACTCCGCAACCGCTCTCTCTTGTGAGGAAGGGATTTCCTTTTCATTCGCCTTTTAGCGCCAAGATGTTTCGGATGAATCGCGCCAAGATCGTTTCGCCTTACCGCCAAAAAGTTAGCCGCGCGCGCCGTTTTTTCGCGCGAAAATCATTTCGCATTAGCGCGAAAACGGAGGGCACCCCGGCTAATCTTTTACACCTGTTAATGTTTTGAGAAAATAATATATGTTCAGTTAAGCAATTGATTTGTAGGCGATGTAAGCATTATTTGATAATTAACAAAGCTAGCCATGAAGGCCTTTCCGTAAAAAAAAGCAATTGATTTGTAGGGATTGGCATACAAACACAGAGCAAACTTAGGTTGAGTAGACTAACAGGCATTATATATGAAGCGGCGATCGATTCCAGCGAAGATTCAAAAGAATAAATTGCATGGTTTCAACTCACTTAAACTGAGCAGGGATTTTCTTTTTCGGGGAACCGGCAAGAGCACTGCCTTTCATATTAGACGAAGAAAATAATGTTTATGTACACAGATAACATGTCTTTCTGGTGGGAAACCTAACAAAAACCCCTAACCATTCCGCAAGTTAGCTCGAATCAACCAATACTGGCTGCCACCTGTGCCCGACCAAAAGGCAGGGTCCTCTGCTTGGTGTCATCAAAGGCGAGAGCAATGACCTCGAGATGAGTGAGGCGAGTTTCATTGAAGATACGTCGGTTGCGCTCCTTCCAGATGTTCCAGATGGTGTAGAGGAAGCGGTCGCTAAGCCTTCTTCTGTTGTCTTTGGACAAAGTGGCGGTGAGCAAGTCCCACCAGTCATCCCCATGGGAGGGGGCAGCGTGGGTGTGGCCCCAGGGGCCTCCCCAATCCAGGCCTGGACGTGGAACCAAACAAAAATGGCAAACGGGCAGTCCTGGCACAAGTGAATTGTCGTCTCCAAGGCTCGAGGGTCATGCGGCTCGCCGCGAATGGCCAGCATGTCCGCCGTGAGGATCTTTCCATGGAGCATGAGCCAGCTGAAGAACTTGCACTTGGATTCCACGTGTGACTGGAGAGAACCTGGGGAAGGTTCCATAGAATTCGGCCGAGTAGGCCGAAGCAGTGAAGTAGGTACCATTGGGGGTCCACCGCCAAGAGATGGAATCATCCTGGTCCAGGGTCAGCGCAACCTGGGAGATACCCTATGTGAGAGCAATGAACTCCTGTAGTTGGGGTGGGGACATCAGGCGGGGGACCGAACGGATCCACTTCTCCTTCTGGGGCTCCTCCATCTCCATTCTCTACTTTCTGGTGGCGATCTTGTAGAGTCCAGGGGTGACCAATCTTAGGGGGCCTCTTCGGATTATATGCGCAAAGCGAACTTATATATGAGAGGCGATTGAAAAAGAGGATGATGTCACGTATATCATGCTCGCCAGTCGGCAATCCACCTCCGCCCGCACCTCCTTGGATGACACCAACACATATGAGGGAGACATGCACATGTGTGCCTCCCCACGTTTGTGTAATTGGGCTCCTTGATGCACGATCAACTGTGGTGCACGATGGGACACTGGCGGATGGGCGACACGTGGGTGGCGCGGATATCCGCCGTGAGCCACCCGCTACAGAACCTCGATATCGCCCCTTCGCTCCCATTCTCGAAGGCGAGTCCAACCTCTCCCACTTCTGGGCGGCAAACAAAGCGCCTAGATCTAGGGTTCCTCTCATTTTCTGGTGGGAAGGAAATGTTGGGGAACGTAGCATGCAATTTCAAAAAAAATCTACGCTCACGCAAGATCTATCTAGGAGATGTATAGCAACGAGAGGGGGAGAGTGTGTCCACGTACCCTCGTAGACCGAAAGCGGAAGCGTTAGGTTAACGTGGTTGATGTAGTCGAACGTCTTCACGATCCAACCGATCTAGTACCGAACGTACGGCACCTCCGAGTTCAGCACACGTTCAGCTTGATGACGTCCCTCGAACTCTTGATCCAGCAGAGGGTCGAGGGAGAGTTCCGTCAGCACGATGGTGTGGTGACGGTGATGGTGATGTGATCCGCGCAGGGCTTCGCCTACGCACTACGACGCTATGACCTAAGGAGTAAACTGTGGAGGGGGCACCGCACATGGCTAAGAGAACAATTGATGTGCCTTTGGGGTGCCCCCCGCCCCCGTATATAAAGAAGGGGAAGAGGAGGTGGCCGGCCCTAGGGGGCGCGCCAAGTGGGGGGAGTCCCACTAGGACTCCTAGTCCTAGTCGGGTCCCCCTTCCTTCCAACGGAGAGGGGGAAAGGGGAAAGAGGGGGAGAGGGAGAAGGAAAGGGGGGCCGCGCCCCCCACCCCTTGTCCAATTCGGACTTGCCATGGGGGGGCACCTCTTGTGGCCTGCCTTCCTCTCTCCACTATGGCCCATGAGGCCCATTAAACTTTCCCGGGGGTTTCTGGTAACCTCCCGGTACTCCGAAAAATCCCCGAACCTCTTCGGAACCATTTCGGTGTCGGTACATAACCTTACAATATATCAATCTTTACCTCTCGACCATTTCGAGACTCCTCGTCATGTCCGTGATATCATCCGAGACTCCAAACAAACTTCGGTCACCAAAACACACAACTCATAATACAAATCGTCATCGAACGTTAAGCGTGTGGACCCTACGGGTTCGAGAACTATGTACACATGACCGAGACACATCTCCGGTCAATAACCAATATCGGAACCTGGATGCTCATATTGGTTCCTACATATTCTACGAAGATCTTTATCGGTCAAACCACATGATAACAAACGTCATTCCCTTTGTCATTGGTATGTTACTTGCCCAAGATTCGATCGTCGGTATCCTCATACCTAGTTCAATCTCGTTACCGGAAAGTCTCTTCACTCGTTCCGTAATGCATCATCCCGCAACTAACTCATTAGTCACATTGCTTGCAAGGCTTATAGTGATGTGCATCACCAAGAGGGCCCAGAGTACCTCTCCGATACTCGGAGTGACAAATCCTAATCTCGATCTTTGCCAACCCAACAAACACCTTCGGAGACACCTGTAGAGCATCTTTATAATCACCCAGTTACATTGTGACATTTGATAGCACACAAGGTGTTCCTCCGGTATTCGGGAGTTGCATAATCTCATAGTCAGAGGAATATGTATAAGTCATGAAGAAAGCAATAGCAATAAAACTTAACGATCATTATGCTAAGCTAAAGGATGGGTCTTGTCCATCACATCATTCTCTAATGATGTGACCCCGTTCATCAAATGACAACACATGTCTATGGTCAGGAAACTTAACCATCTTTGATTAACGAGCTAGTCAAGTAGAGGCATACTAGGGACACTCAGTATTGTCTATGTATTCACACATGTACTAAGTTTCCGGTTAATACAATTCTAGCATGAATAAAAACATTTATCATGATATAAGGAAATAAATAATAACTGTATTATTGCCTCTAGGGCATATTTTCTTCAGTCTCCCACTTGCACTAGAGTCAATAATCTAGATTACATAGTAATGATTCTAACACCCATGGAGTCTTGGTGTTGATCATGTTTTGCTTGTGGAAGCGGCTTAGTTAACGGGTCTGCAACATTCAGATCCGTATGTATTTTGCAAATCTCTATGTCTCCCTCCTTGACTTGATCGCGGATGGAATTGAAGCGTCTCTTGATGTGTTTGGTTCTCTTGTGAAATCTGGATTCCTTCGCCAAGGCAATTGTTCCAGTATTGTCACAAAAGATTTTCATTGGACCCGATGCACTAGGTATTACACCTAGATCGGATATGAACTCCTTCATCCAGACTCCTTCATTTGCTGCTTCCGAAGCGGCTATGTATTCCGCTTCACACGTAGATCCCGCCATGACGCTCTGCTTGGAACTGCACCAACTGACAGCTCCACCATTCAATATAAATACGTACCCGGTTTGCGACTTAGAGTCATCCGGATCAGTGCCAAAGCTTGTATCGACGTAACCATTTATGACAAGCTCTTTATCACCTCCATAAACGAGAAACATATCCTTAGTCCTTTCAGGTATTTCAGGATGTTCTTGACCGCTGTCCAGTGATCCACTCCTGGATTACTTTGGTTTCCCTTCTAAACTTATAGCAAGGCACACATCAGGTCTGGTACACAACATTGCATACATGATAGAACCTATGGTTGATGCATAGGGAATGACTTTCATTTTCTCTCTCTTCTGAAGTGGTCGGGCATTGAGTCTGACTCAACTTCACACCTTGTAATATAGGCAAGAACCCTTTATTTGACTGATCCATTTTGAACTTCTTCAAAACTTTATCAATGTATGTGCTTTGTGAAAGTCCAATTAAGCGTCTTGATCTATCTCTATAGATCTTGATGCCCAATATATAGGCAGCTTCACCGAGGTCTTTCATTGAAAAATTCTTATTCAAGTATCCTTTTATGCTATCCAGAAATTCTGTATCATTTCTAATGAGCAATCTATCATCCACATATAATATTAGAAATGCTACAGAGCTCCCACTCACTTTCTTGTAAATACAGGCTTCTCCAAAAGTCTGTATAAAACCATATGCTTTGATCACACTATCAAAGCGTATATTCCAACTCCGAGATGCTTGCACCAGTCCAAAAATGGATCGCTGGAGCTTACACACTTTATTAGCACCTTTAGGATCGACAAAACCTTCTGGTTGCATCATATACAACTCTTCTTTCAGAAATCCATTAAGGAATGCAGTTTTTGACATCCATTTGCCAAATTTCATAATCAAAAAATGCGGCAATTGCTACGGGTGAGAAGGTCTCATCGTAGTCAACTCCTTGAACTTGTCGAAAACCTTTCACAACAAGTCGAGCTTTGTAGACAGTAACATTACCGTCAGCGTCATTCTTCTTCTTGAAGATCCATTTATTCTCTATGGCTTGCCGATCATCGAGCAAGTCAACCATCCACACTTTGTTCTCATACATGGATCCCATCTCAGATTTCATGGCCTCAAGCCATTTTATGGAATCTGGGCTCATTATCGCTTCCTCGTAGTTTGTAGGTTCGTCATGGTCTAGTAACATGACCTCCAAAACAGGACTACCGTACCACTCTGGTGCGGAACGTACTCTGGTTGACCTACGAGGTTCGGTAGTAACTTGATCTGAAGTTTTATGATCATCATCATTAACTTCCTCACTAATTGATGTAGGCATCACTGGAACTGATTTCTGTGATGAACTACTTTCCAATTCGGGAGAAGGTACAATTACCTCATCAAGTTATACTTTCCTCCCACCCACTTCTTTCGAGAGAAACTCCTTCTCTAGAAAGCATCCATTCTTAGTAACAAATGTCTTGCCTTTGGATCTGTGATAGAAGGTGTACCCAATAGTTTTCTTTGGGTATCCTATGAATACACATTTCTTCGATTTGGGTTCGAGCTTATCAGGTTGAAGCTTTTTCACATAAGCATCGCAGCCCCAAACTTTAAGAAACGACAGCTTAGGTTTCTTGCCAAACCATAGTTCATATGGTGTCGTCTCAACGGATTTAGATGGTGCCCTATTTAACGTGAATGCAGCCGTCTCTAAAGCATAACCCCAAAACGGTAGCGGTAAATCGGTAAGAGACATCATAAATCGCACAGATCTAATAAAGTACGATTACGACGTTCGGACACACCATTACGCTGTGGTGTTCCAGGTGGCGTGAGTTGCGAAACTATTCCACATTGTTTCAAATGAAGACCAAACTCATAACTCAAATATTCACCTCCACGATCAGATCGTAGAAACTTTATTTTCTTGTTAAGATGATTTTCCACTTCACTCTGAAATTCTTTGAACTTTTCAAATATTTAAGACTTGTGTTTCACTAAGTAGATATACCCATATCTGCTCAAATCATCTGTGAAGGTCAGAAAATAACTATACCCGCCGCGAGCCTCAACACTCATTGGATCGCATACATCAGTATGCATTATTTCCAATAAGCCAGTTGCTCTCTCCATTGTTCCGGAGAACGGAGTCTTAGTCATCTTGCCCATGAGGCATGGTTCGCAAGCATCAAGTGATTCATAATCAAGTGAGTCCAAAAGACCATCAGCATCGAGTTTCTTCATGCGCTTTATACCAATATGACCTAAACGGCAGTGCCACAAATAAGTTGCACTATCGTTATTAACTTTGCATCTTTTGGCTTCAATATTATGAATATGTGTATCACTACGATCGAGATTCAACAAAAATAGACCATTCATCAAGGGTGCATGACTATAAAAGATATTACTCATATAAATAGAACAACCATTATTCTCTGATTTAAATGAATAACCGTATCACATCAAACAAGATCCAGATACAATATTCATGCTCAACGCTGGCACCAAATAACAATTATTTAGGTCTAAAACTAATCCCGAAGGTAGATGTAGAGGTAGCGTGCCGACGGCGATCACAGCGACCTTGGAACCATTTCCGACGCGCATCGTCACCTCATCCTTAGCCAATCTTCGTTTAATCCGTAGCTCCTATTTTGAGTTGCAAATATGAGCAACGGAACCAGTATCAAATACCCAAGCGCTACTATGAGCATTAGTAAGGTACACATCAATAACATGTATATCAAATATACCTTTCACTTTGCCATCCTTCTTATCCGCCAAATACTTGGGACAGTTCCGCTTCCAGTGACCAGTCCCTTTAAAGTAGAAGCACTTCGTTTCAGACTTAGGTCCAAACTTGGGCTTCTTCCCGGGAGTAGCAACTTGCTTGCTATTCTTCTTGAAGTTCCCCTTCTTCCCTTTGCCCTTTTTCTTGAAACTAGTGGTCTTGTTAACCATCAACACTTGATGCTCCTTCTTGATTTCTGCCTCCGCAGCCTTTAGCATCGCGAAGAGCTCGGGAATTGTCTTTTCTATCCCTTGCATATTATAGTTCATCACGAAGCCTTTATAGCTTGGTGGCAGTGATTGAAGAACTCTGTCAATGACACTACATCAGGAAGATTAACTCCTAGCTGAGTCAAGTGGTTATGATACCCCAGACATTCTGAGTATGTGTTCACTGACAGAACTGTTCTCCTCCATCTTGCAGCTATAGAACTTGTTGGAGACTTCATATCTCTCAACTCGGGCATTTGCTTGAAATATTAACTTGAACTCCTGGAACATCTCATATGCTCCATGACGTTCAAAACATCTTTGAAGTCCCGATTCTAAGCCATAAAGCATGGCACACTGAACTATCGAGTAGTCATCAGCTTTAGTCTGCCAGACGTTCATAGCGTCCGGAGTTGCTCCTGTAGCGGGCCTTGCACCTAGAGGTGCTTCCAGGACGTAATTCTTCTGTGCAGCAATGAGGATAATCCTCAAGTTACGGACCCAGTCCGTGTAGTTGCTACCATCATCTTTCAACTTAGCTTTCTCTAGGAACGCATTAAAATTCAATGGAACGATAGCACGGGCCATTGATCTACAACAACATAGATATGCAAAAAACTATCACGTACTAAGTTCATGATAAATTAAAGTTCAATTAATCATATTACTTAAGAACTCCCACTTAGATAGACATCACGTGATCCATATCAACTAAAGCATGTCCGATCATCACGTGAGATGGAGTAGTTTTCAATGGTGAACATCTCTATGTTGATCATATCTACTATATGATTCACATTCGACCTTTCGGTCTCAGTGTTCCGAGGCCATATCTGCATATGCTAGGCTCATCAAGTTTAACCCGAGTATTCTGCATGTGCAAAACTGTCTTGCACCCGTTGTATGTGAACGTAGAGCTTATCACACCCGATCATCACGTGGTGTCTCGACACGACGAACTGTAGCAACGGTGCATACTCAGGGAGAACACTTACACCTTGAAATTTAGTGAGGGATCATCTTATAATGCTACCGCCGTACTAAGCAAAATAAGATGCGTAAAAGATAAACATCACATGCAATCAAAATATGTGACATGATATGGCCATCATCATCTTGTGCCTTTGATCTCCATCTCCAAAGCACCGTTATGATCTCGATTGTCACCGGCTTGACACCTTGATCTCCATCGTAGCATCGTTGTCGTCTCGCCAACTATTGCTTCTACGATTATCGCTACCGCATAGTGATAAAGTAAAGAAATTACATGGCGATTGCATTTCATACAATAAAGAGACAACCATAAGGCTCCTGCCAGTTGCCGATAACTTCTACAAAACATGATCATCTCATACAATAACGTATATCACATCATGCCTTGACCACATCACATCACAACATGCCCTGCAAAAAGAAGTTAGACGTCCTCTACTCTGTTGTTGCAAGTTTTACATGGCTGCCACGGGCTTCTAGCAAGAACCGTTCTTACCCTATGCATCAAAACCACAATGATTTTTCATCAAGTGTGTTGTTTTAACCTTCAACAAGGACCGGTCGTAGTCGAACTCGATTCAACTAAAGTTGGAGAAACAGACACCCGCCAGCCACCTGTGTGCAAAGCACGTCGGTAGAACCGGTCTCATGAACGTGGTCATGTAATGTTGGTCCGGGCCGCTTCATCCAACAATACCGCCGAATCAAAGTAAGACGTTGGTGGTAAGCAGTATGACTATTATCGCCCACAAATCTTTGTGTTCTACTCGTGCATATCATCTACGCATAGACCTGGCTCAGATGCCACTGTTGGGGAACGTAGCATGCAATTTCAAAAAAATTCCTATGCTCACGCAAGATCTATCTAGGAGATATATAGCAATGAGAGGGGGAGATTGTGTCCACGTACCCTCCTAGACCAAAAGCGGAAGCGTTAGGTTAACGCGGTTGATGTAGTCGAACGTCTTCCCGATCCAACCGATCTAGTACCAAACGTACGACACCTCCGAGTTCAGCACACGTTCAGCTCGATGACGTCCTGCGAACTCTTGATCCAGCAGAGGTTCGAGGGAGAGTTCAGGCAGCATGATAGCATGGTGACGGTGATGGTGATGTGATCCGCGCAGGGCTTCACCTAAGCACTACGACGCTATGACCAAAGGAGTAAACTGTGGAGGTTGGCACCGCACATGGCTAAGAGAACAATTGATGTGCCTTTGGGGTGCCCTCCGCCGCCGTATATAAAGGAGGGGAGGAGGAGGTGGCCGGCCCTAGGGGGCGCGCCAAGTGGAGGGAGTCCCACTAGGACTCCTAGTCCTAGTCGGCTCCCCCTTCCTTCCAACGGAGAGGGGCGAAGGGGAAATAGGGGGAGAGGGGAAGGAAAGGGGGCCGCGCCCCCACCCCTTGTCCAATTCGGACTTGCCATGGGGGGGGGGGCGCCACCTCTTATGGCATGCCTCCCTCTCTCCACTATGACCCATGAGGCCCATTAACTTTCCCGGGGCGTTCCGGTAACCTCCCGGTACTCCAAAAAATCCCGGAACCTCTTCAGAACCATTCAGGTGTCCGTACATAACCGTCCAATATATCAATCTTTACCTCTCTACCATTTCGAGACTCCTCGTCATGTCCGTGATCCCATCCGGGACTCCGAACAAACTTCGGTCACCAAAACACACAACTCATAATACAAATCGTCATCGAACGTTAAGCGTGCGGACCCTACGGGTTCGAGAACTATGTAGACATGACCAAGACACATCTCCAGTCATTAACCAATAGTGGAACCTAGATGCTGATATTGGTTCCTACATATTCTACGAAGATCTTTATCGGTCAAACCGCATGATAACATACGTCATTCCCTTTGTCATCGGTATGTTACTTGCCCGGGATTCGATCGTCAGTATCCTCATACCTAGTTCAATCTTGTTACCGAAAAGTCTCTTTACTCGTTCCGTAATCATCTCGCAACTAATTCATTAGTCACATTGCTTGCAAGGCTTATTGTGATGTGCATTACCGAGAGGGCCCAGAGATACCTCTCCGATACTTGGAGTGACAAATCCTAATCTCGATCTATGCCAACCCAACAAACACCTTCGGAGACACCTGTAGAGCATCTTTATAATCACCCAGTTACGTTGTGACGTTTGATAGCACACAAGGTGTTCCTCCGGTATTCGGGAGTTGCATAATCTCATAGTCAGAGGAATATGTATAAGTCATGAAGAAAGCAATAGCAATAAAACTTAACGATCATTATGCTAAGCTAACGGTTGGGTCTTGTCCATCACATCATTCTGTAATGATGTGATCCCGTTCATCAAATGACAACACATGTCTATGGTCAGGAAACTTAACCATCTTTGATTAACGAGCTAGTCAAGTAGAGGCATACTAGGGACACTCAGTATTGTCTATGTATTCACACATGTACTAAGTTTCGGGTTAGTACGATTCTAGCATGAATAATAAACATTTATCATGATATAAGGAAATAAATAATAACTTTATTATTGCCTCTAGGACGTATTTCCTTCAGTCTCCCACTTGCACTAGAGTCAATAATCTAGATTACATAGTAATGATTCTAACACCCATGGAGTCTTGGTGCTGATCATGTTTTGCTCATGGAAGAGGCTTAGTCAACGGGTCTGCAGCATTCAGATCCGTACGTATTTTGCAAATCTCTATGTCTCCCTTCTAGACTTGATCACGGACGGAATTGAAGCGTCTCTTGATGTGTTTGATTCTCTTGTGAAATTTGGATTCCTTCGCCAAGGCAATTGCTCTAGTATTGTCACAAAAGATTTTCATTGGACCCGATTCACTAGGTATTACACCCAGATCGGATATGAACTCCTTCATCCAGACTCCTTCATTTGCTGCTTCTGAAGCAGCTATGTATTCCGCTTCACACGTAGATCCCGCCATGACGCTCTGCTTGGAACCGCACCAACTGACAGCTCCACCATTCAATATAAATACGTATCCAGTTTGTGACTTAGAGTCATTCGGATCAGTGTCAAAGCTTGCATCAATGTAACCATTTACGACAAGCTCTTTATCACCTCCATAAACGAGAAACATATCCTTTTCAGGTATTTCAGGATGTTCTTGACCGCTGTCCAGTGTTCCCCTCCTGGATTACTTTGGTACCTCCCTGCTAAACTTATAGCAAGGCACACAGCAGGTCTCGTACACCACATTGCATACATGATAGAACCTATGTGTTGGGGATATAACTACTGAGTATGAACCGCCCAGAAGGGGCCGGGTCATGCCATCGGCGACTTACCAATGAAGATGGCGGGTCATAGCAAGCCCATTGACGACCCAAGACCCAGAGGCGACTTGAGGCCCAAGGGGATGAACCACCACATGAATAACTTGTATTGTAAGGCAAGCTTAGTTAGTCACCGAGCCGGACACGATGTGTATGAGCCGATCTGGACTCTTTAAGCCACCGGGCATCAACCTATGTATATAAAGGGGTGACCCGGCGGTAGGTTAACTCAAGAAACCAGAGATCGAGAACTAGGTCAAGTGTATTCGCTCCCTGGTAATCGAAATCCAAGCAATACAGTCCCAAACTGGAGTAAACCTTTACGTCCACCGCGAGGGGCCGAACAAGTATAAACTCTCTGTGTCCTTTATCCTGTTTAACCCCTTTAAGCTAACCTAGTTGCGATGGCTCCACGACTAAGTCCTTACGCTAGGACATCTGCCGTGTTAAGTCCACGACAGTTGGCGCTCACCGTGGGGCCAGTGCACGGTGGTTTCGAGTTCTTGAAGGGCAACTTCGCAGGGATCACGGGACACGCTGTGGGCCGGATGACCAAGAGTCATCGCGGCAAGCTCTACAACGATGACGCTGGCTGGGGCCCCGAGGTCGGCTCAATTGAGTACGGGTACCGGGTCCCCTTTGGTGGAATCCATGTTTTCATCGGCAAGATCGGCGAATCAGGCCCTGAGCCGGACACCTGCGCCGACATCATCGAGACGGCTCAGCGTGCACGACCCACCAAGATTCAACCCGCCGTGAAGCACACCTTTGTTGGTTTCATCCATGGGGCAGAATTTGAGGAAGGACCGGTGTCTGGTGGTGAGGCGGCCATCTACTTTGATGGTGAATCGTCAACCGGTGAGACCAATTCAATGTATCAACTGCAAGACGGTCGGCTTGGGGGCTATTCCAATGGAGACAGTATTCCGAACCTCTATGAGCCGCCGAACAGGGTTGCGATCTTCATGGCCGGTAGACAGCCAGCGCTCGGCTCAACGAACGCCGCGGCTATGACCTCTGGCTCAACGGCTGCGGCAATGGCTGGTGCTAGCGGCTCTGCACGCCCGCCGGCTCAAGTTCTGACAGAGTTGTTGGAGGGTTTGGCGACTTTGATGGGGGTGGAGGTGACCCCGGACACTCAGGAACAACATAAGGTTGATGTGGTGAAGCTACGAGATGAGATAGCTCAAGCCAAGGAGGAGCTGGTGGCTGAAAACGCTAGGATGGTTACGGAGCGAGCTGCTTTGGACGCTCAGGCACAACGGATTCAGGCAGAGTCTTTCCGGCTTACCTTGGATCAAAACGCTTTGAATGCTATCATGAGAAGGAGACACCAGTGTCGTTTACCTCCGGTTTATGATGCGAGAAACCTCTTCAACACGCCTGGGGCAGGGACCAGTGACCTGCCTGTGGTGAACCGGGCGGTTGAGGCGTTCATGACTGGAGCGCCGGTTCAGTCGCGTGCTGCGGATCCGCCTCAATTGGATATGGCTCTGCCTCGGCATGTTCCGACGCCGCCGGGTCATTATTCTAATCCTTTGGAGAACATGATTGCTGCAGCGACACGATTGGCGGCTCTCCTAGTTGAAGGCGAGTCTCCGACGGTAATAGAAACATGAAGGGCCAGAGAGCTTCTTCAGGCAGTTGTGGCCCAACAGGCGACTTAGTCTTATAGTCACGAGCGGACTCACTCAACCCCTTGGCCGAGTCGGAGTTATAGCAGGCACATTGATTCGCCAGCAGTTTCAAGCAGTGAGAAACACCGTAACCAACCTCGTAGGCATGATCCGGCGCGCGGTGGTAACGATGCCCAGACTTTGGTTGATCAGGGCAGGGCGCGTCGGGAGGCGTAGCTGGCGGCTCAGCTAGCGGCTCAACAGCAATCCCTGGTTAATCTGTCAGCGTCTGTGGAGGCAGGAGTGACCTCTAGAACCCTGGGTGTGCCATGTTTAGTGCTGGCTCTACGCAACGAGTGTTTCCCTAAGGATTTCAAGGGCCCTTGAAAGGTGCATAATTACACAGCGGATCAACCCCCGGCGGCTTGGATCGAGAGCTATGAGATGGCTATGGAGATGTTGGATGTTAGTGATGCTGCATGTGCTAAGTATTTCACCATGATGCTGGATGGACCGACTCGTACTTGGTTGAAAGGGCTGCCCGCTAACTCCATTAGATCATGGGCGGAGTTGAAATCATGTTTCATCCAAAAATTTAAAGACACATGCAAGTAGCCCATGTCAATCCTAGATTTAGACTCTTGTGTCCAAGGCGAGGGCGAGTCGACAACCAATTGGGTGCGCCGGATCTCAGTTGTTATACATTCATCGGACAGTATTAATGCCGGTTCAGCAGTCCTGATGTTGGAAAAGAATTGTCGTTTCCTTCCCCTTAAGCAGAAACTGGGGCGGCTTAAACACCATTGCAATGACATGGGGGAGGTCATGGCGGCTCTTGTCAAATATGCCGACTCTGATAGTACTAAAGACCCCGACTCTTATGAGGAGAAGGCCGGTAAGGGGAAGAAGGGTGGCAATGCGAAGGGACAGCAGCATAACACGATGGGTCACGGTGGCAATGGTAAACGCAAGGCCGAGGGCGGTTTAGACTTTGTGGCCAACACCAATACGCAGAACAATAATTAGCGTCGGAAGGGAAAGCCGCCCCAGCTTGGTGGGCCAAAGTTCAACCTGGAGGCAATGATGAATCAACCTTGCCCAAAGCACGATACGCACGAGAAGCCAGCCAATCATCTATGGAAGGACTGCTTCATCATGAGGGAGTACAGAAATTCCAATTTTTTCCATAACAATCATGGCCCGAATGGCGGTTCAGGATCCGGCTCTCACGGGCCTGGCTTTGGTGGAGCCGGCTCAAGTTCTGGTTTCCAGGGCCAAGGCAATCAAGGTGGTTTCAATCAATAGTCTGGTCAAGGGAATCAACAACAGCAATCTGGTTATCAGAGTAACCCGAAGCAGTTGAATAGTGGACAATATCATGTGTTCACCACGAGTTTATGCAAACGAGATCAGAAGATTCATAAAAGGGCGGTGAATGTAGTTGAGCCGGCGGTTCCCCGTTTCTTGCGATGGTCTGAACATCCTATTCTTTGGAGCCATGAGGATCACCCGCCCCGGGTTGACAATCCAGGTCAGTTGGCTTTGGTGGTTGCACCTCAGGATGGAGGGTACAAGTTCACTAAAGTACTCATGGATGGAGGCAGCAACATCAATATCCTTTACTATGATACTTTCCGTCGTATGGGCTTGACTGATAAGGATCTTAAGCCGTGTAATACTGTCTTTCATGGAGTGGTGCCTGGTAAGTCGGCGTATCCTGTGGGCAAGATAGCTTTGGAGGTGGCTGTCGGTGTCAAAACCGGCGGATCTCGGGTAGGGGGTCCCGAACTATGCGTCTAAGGTCGATGGTAACAGGAGATGGGGGACACGATGTTTACCCAGGTTCGGGCCCTCTCTATGGAGGTAATACCCTACTTCTTGCTTGATTGATCTTGATGAATATGAGTATTACAAGAGTTGATCTACCACGAGATCGTAATGGCTAAAACCCTAGAAGTCTAGCCTGTATGATTGTGATTATGATTCTGGCCTCTATGGACTAAGCCCTCTGGTTTATATAGACACCTGAGGGGACTAGGGTTGTACAAAGTCGGTTACAGAGAAAGGAATCTTCATATTAGGACGCCAAGGAGAGTCCTATCCAGACACGGGAGAGAGTCTTCGGTTTTGTATCTTCACAGCCCATCAGTCCGGCCCACGTACTGTAGTCCGGACGCCCGAGGACCCCTTAGTCCAGGACTCCCTCAGTAGCCCCCGAACTAGGCTTTCAATGACGATGTGTCCGGCGCGTAGATTGTCTTCGGCATCGCAAGGCGGGTTCCTCCTCCGATGACTCCAAAGAGCTGTATTCGGCCTTTCATTTAGTGTCATACACATCGGCTTCTGTGCATCCATTGCTTCAGCTTCCATGTGTCGAGCGAATACGAGAGGTCAGGGTATGTTTTGCATATAACACCCCGGCCATGTAAGAAAAGCGTCTATTTAAAGGGATTGGATCTCAGATCCGCTTCACACCACGCGGAAAATCCTCCGAGCTTGCTTGGAGAGACCGCTCCAACATGGCTAGCACTCCCAGTTCTTCCTCCCGTCCCCACGGCCTTGAAAAAGGCGATTGGGAGAGATGTTCCATATCCCACGGTCAACTAGTGAAGCTGCAAACACAGGGATTTCTTCCCCCCGCGGATCTAGTCCCCGTTCGAGCAGGATTGACTTCCTTCAACGGTGGGGCTCAGGTTGAGAATTTCCCCAATCTATCCAGGGGGGAACAAGTGTGCTTCATTCCCTACCTGCTAAGAGGCGTCGGTTTTCCAATTCATCCGTTCCTCCGAGGACTTCTGGAGTATTATGGTCTTCAACTTCACAATTTCACTCCTGCCTCCATTCTGCACATCGCGGGTTACGTCGCTCTTTGTGAGCTATTCCTGGGTTGTGAGGCCCACTTTGAATTGTGGAGGAAGCTATTCTGCCTCGTCCCTCGTAACCAAGAGGGATCAATATTTGAAGTGGGCGGAGCCGAGGTATGGCGCGTCGTCGGGACCGGATACCTGTCCGGCACACCAAAGAAGGCAAGCGAAGAGTGGCCTTCCGAATGGTTCTATATTGAGGACGTCGCCCTTCCTGACCCAGTCCGAATGGGTCTTCCCGAATTCGCAAGTGTTCCATTGAAGAAACGCCACAGCTGGCGCCCTCGGAGCCTCGAGGAGGAAGATAGCGCGGAAGTCCGTCAACTGATGAGCAAGATAAAGACGCTTGCCCAGTCTGGATTATCAATAGTCGAGGTAATGGCAACTTCCATAGTGCGAGGGGTCTAGCCACTCCAATACAGAGGGCTCCCCATGTTGCACTATAATGGGGAAGATGACGCCTCCCGCTGCGGTCGGAAGGTGTCAGATGTGGGGTTCCGGCAAACCCTTAAGGTTCGAACACTTGGGTGCGCGCGAAGTCTTTCCCTCCTACCGATCTACGCCCTAGCTCGCTAAGATCTCGCGGACGAACTCGACGAACTCGCAACACAGAAAGACACGGGGTTTATACTGGTTCGGGCCACCGTTGTGGTGTAATACCCTACTCCAGTGTGGTGGTGGTGCATTGCCTCTTGGGCTGATGATGAACAGTACAAGGGGAAGAACAACCTCCTGAGGTTGAGGTGTCCTTGTGCTAGTGTTGGCCTTTGATCTGTTTGGGTTCTCATTGTCCGTTCTACTGTGGTGGCTAGAACTATTTATAGAGGCCCTAGTCCTCTTCCCAAATAATGAGCGAGAAGGGAGCCAACAACGGCGGGCAAGTTTGAAGGGGGACAGCTAGTACAAGCTATCCTGACAAAAGTGGTCTTCGCCTGCGAAAGGCTCTGGTGGTGACGCCGTCTTGGGCTCCACGATGACCTCCGTCTTGCCGTCCTCCTGGTATTGGTCTTGTTGCACCAATATAGCAACCTTTTCCTGATGCCTCGGTACTCCTCGCCTGCGCTAGCTTCCTTAGCACCAAAGAGGAAACAAGGACGATGCGCGCGCTGGCGCCCGCCTGGTGTCGATCGTCATGGCTCACGTCACGAGAGCCTCGTGAGGTTTGCCCCGCCTTGATATCTCCGCTCCTCGTGAGCCTGCCTGGCTTGGCCGCTCCTGAGGAGGTCTTGCGTCGTCCGCCTCGCGAGGCTTGGCCCCTCGCGAGGGTCTTGAATGCCTTGTCGATGAAGATGGGCTGTACGGCCTACTGACTTAGCCACGCCGTGGGCCGCAGGCAGGCAAGTCCGGGGACCCCCATTCCCAGGACGCCGATAGTAGCCCCCGGGCCCAAGGTGCGCTCGGGCTTGGCTTCGCGGCGAAGCCAAGGGCCAAGTACGGAGCACCGCGGGCCCCAAAAGCCTGCGGCCTCGGTTGACGCGTGGCGGTTGATTGGATGTGGGCGTCCCCGCTTCCCCACGCTGCCTCTGAATCCGCCTAGCTATGCGCCCCCCGCGGCCTACATAGTTATTCCTCCTTCGCCCACGCCTGTTTCTTCCAATCTCCCTGCTTCCTCGAGGCCCTGCTCTGCCCTGCCAATCCGGCTTACGCTCCGCTTGCTTCATCGCCATGGCGCCGAAACAAGCTGAAAAGGGGAAGAAACCCCTGTCGTTGCCAACCGCGCCTCCATCTTTTGAGCCGGCGCTCGGCCGGCCTCGGGTGCTCAACAACGAGAGCATGGACAAGGTGCGCCCCATGCTTGCCTCCAGCTTCAACGAGTGGGGAGAGATGGTGGCTTGGCCCGCGTCCCTTACTCGCATGGATCGGGCAGCCACTGAGGTCCCGATCTTCATTGATGCCCTTTGGGCTAGCTCGATTCCTCCCTTCTCCGCCTTCTTCAACGCGGTGCTCGAGCATTACCAGACCCACATGCTTCATATCAACCCTCAATCTGTGACCCTTCTTGCCGTCTTCGCCTTCTTGTGCGAGGCCATGGCGGGCATCGCTCCTTCCGTGGCCCTGCTTTGCCATTTCTTCTCATTGCATCTGACTGGTCCCCGACAGAGCTCGGGGTGTGTGAGCTTCCAGGCCGTGGCCGCGACCGCGGGCGCGGGGATTGACTTCGACTCTTCATCCACGAGCGAGTTTCGTACGCGGTGGGTGTTTATTGATGCCGGCGTGCTCAGCCCTCTGCTCCAAGTTCCGGCGGGGCCCACTGTTCCAAACTCAGGCTGGGGCCACCAGAGGCTCTCGAGCCCTCGCCTTGCTTAGGCTGAGGCTGCTGAAGGACCACGGCGTGACCGTGCCTATGGTGGTGAAGGAGTTTGTCAAGCGCCGGGTTGCTCCGCTCCGGCGCCACTCTCGCCCAATGTGGGCTTTGCTCAACAGTCAGGACCACATGAGGTTCCAAGAGTCTGGGCTCCCTCTCGGGACGCGGCAGACAGTGCTCAAGGTCTTGACGGGTGTCCCTTTGCCGGCTGAAATGCCTGGGAAGAATTGCCTGCTGTATCGCTGCAAGAACAAGGATGAGTTTGCAGCGAGCATGCCTTCCTTTGACGAATGGGGGCTGCGGCCGATCGATATGGTGGGGCCCCGCGAGAACCCCGTCGTCGTGGTTCCCTTCCTTGCCGTCGATGCCGAGCTCACCCCAAGTGGGGGTGCAGGAGGGCGAGCTCTGACGGAGGCTGGTGGCCCAAGTGCTATGGAGCACATGCTGAGTGGTGATCCTGGGGCGTCATCCTCGGGAGCTTGCGACCCCCTTCTTGAAACGCCGGTCGCTGAGGAGATGCGGCATGCGGCTCCCGAGGCTAAGGCCCCGGAAGCCTCAGGAGTTGGTGGTGAGGCGGTGCCCGGCTGTTTGCCGCATCCGGGCACCCCTAAAATTGTCTCTCCAAGCTCTTCGCCCCGTGCAGGCCGCCACGTCCAGCGATACGGCCGACTCTGCGTCGATTTCTCGAAGCTCCGCAAGAGGAAAGGATCCCTGAGCGGCAACAACATCTTCGGACCGCTGAAGCGGAGGAAGTACATCGCCGTTGACGTGTAAGTATCTTATCGCTGTGGCTCCTTGTGTGCTATTTTCCATCTCCTGACGTCAGTTCTTCAGGGCTCCTTCCATCGAGGCGGCTGCGCCTCCTGAGAAACGGCCTCCTCCTTCCTCAACTCCTCCATCGGCCTTGAGCGTTCCTGGTCTGCTTACCGCCCCTGGAGCAGGGTTGGTTGGGGGAGCATCTCCGTCTTCATGGCGCGCTGAGCCTGCGGCTTGGCCATTCCTCCCCCAAGGTCTGGCGTGGAGCCTGGCGGGCGTGCCCAAGACCCCTCCCTTGCTTATGGATAGCAGCTGGTTGGCTTCGATCTTCGGCTCCTCTTCATGCAGCGTGCCCCGATCGGCTCGGGCTTCTCGCGAGGTCTGGCTGACGTCGGGTGCGGCGTCAGCCCCCAGCCCCTTGCCGGGGGGTGGCGCGCCACTCAGCGCCCCGCCCACTGCCCCAGAGGTGGAGGACGAGGTGGGCCGAGCGTTTGAGCTTGAGCGCGGGCGGAGCGTAGTTCGTCACGAGCTCTTCCAGGAGGCGATGGGCGCGATGAGTCGATGGGTGAAGAGCTCGTTGGTGTCGACTCACGCCTTGAGGCTGAAGGTCTCCGACTGGCGGAGGAGCGGCGCAAGCTGAAGGTGGCCATCAACCTCGGCCGCTATCAGCGCGACCTTGAGAATGCGAAGGCTGAGGCGTCCCTCAAGATCGCCCATGAAGCCCGCTCGCGAGCCTTGGAAGAGGCTCGCGAGGCTGACCGTCGTCGCAAGGCTGCGGAGAAGCGCGCGTGGGAGCTCCAGGCCTGGAGCGCGTCCCTTGAGCAGCGGGTGGAGGCGCACAGGGCCACTCTTGCATCGCTGAGGGGGACACCCGGGGAGGAAGAGGAGGTCCGGAAGCGCGACGAGGCGCTGGCTCTGGAAGCCGTGGAGCGCAGCCTCGAGCTCAAACAACTGGAGACGAGGGAGCGTCAAGTTGCTCAAGCAGAAGATGCCGTCGGGGCTCGCGAGGCCAAAGTCGAGGAGGAGGTCAATCGCCGGGTGGCCAAGGTTCGCGCAGACCTGGAGGGCAGGTATGACCTGAAGCTGAAGCTTGCGGGTACGGAGGATGCGGGCAGGGCTGCTGCCCTCAGGCCTAGGTTGGATGAGGCTGAGAGGCGCGCGGAGGCCACAGCCGCCGCCTTGGTTACGGCGCAGGTGGACTTGGCCTCCGCCCGCGCCGAGCTGCGTTCCCTTTGGAGGCGGGTTGATGACGCTGAGGCCGTTGTACGGCAAAGCACGGAGGAAGTGCTCCAACGACGAACACTGGAGCGCGAGCATGCCCCTATGCTTCAGGATCTCCGGAAGAGGGCCAATATTGCCTTGGGCCATATTTGCGACGTGGAGGCGCCGGCCCCTCACTCGAATGATTATGCCAGCCATCTGACCTTCTTCACCGAGGTGGTGACGCACCTGGAGGCTCGATCTGCCAGAGCTCGCCAGCTTGTGGAGGAAAGGGGTTGTGGCCTGCTTGAGCGCGCTTTCTCCCGTGCCTTCAGCCACCTCCTGAATGCCGACCCCAACTTTGATTTCGCCGCCGCCATCGCCCCCGTACCCACGGCTGTCCGGGGCGATCTGGCGCGTTGGGTTGAGGACAATGTGGACGCGTTGGTCAGGGCCTTCACCTCGGAGGATGACGCGGTGCTGGTCGCCGCAGATGAAGGCGATGTGGTTGACGACGGCGACGGGGGCGTCGCCGATGGTGGCGACGATGCTGACGAAGACGATGACGACGCGAGTGACGCGTCCGCGGGTGATGCAGCGAGCGACATTTCTAGCTGATCCCATGTTCTCCTGTCGTTTCATCCTGCACACAAAACTCAGGCATGGCCCTTGGAAAACTTGTAAGAGCATTTTGAGAGGGGGAGCCCCTCATGTAAGCAAACTGCAGTTTTACTTTCCTATGTGGTGTGAGTTTGTGTCCTCGCGGGCTCGTGAATCCAGGTGCGAGTTTTCTATCATGGTTTACCTTAGTCAGCGCCAGCTTGGAGCTGGGTCACGGGGTGTCGAGCTTCTGAGAATCCTGCGGAGCTTGTTGCCCCATCAGAAGGGGCCTCGCAAGAGGTGAGCACCAGTTGCAGTGCTAGCGCGCGCTCGGCATGCGCGTGCTTTGCGCTGTCCTGATCGCGAGGAGCTCGTGAGGGGAAGGCGATGGACATGAGTCCCAGACAAAACGAGATCCAGAAGGCAAGAAATTGCTCAAACGATAAAAGGCTCCCCTCGTGCGCATCGATAAAAATTCGGCTTCAACTTAAATCCAGATTCAGAAAGCAAAGCTACAGAAAGAGAGATCCAAAGCAAAAGGCCGCGTCCGGAACCTAGTCTAGTCTTCTGGTCTTCAAGTCTTCTCACCAGCGCGGAGCTAAGTGCTGCCACTAGCGTGGGAGGGAGCCCCAGGGCCTGAGGCCAGCACCCCTGAGACTTTGGGGCGTGTACAGCCCCAACTCATTATTACGTGAGAGTGTCACGGGCGGCGAGCTTCACAGGCATCGGGCCTTCTTCACAGGTACCGGCCTTGCTTCATATCGCCAGACGAGGGCCCCGCCTTGCGCCACCCTTGACCTCCTTTGAGCCGACCGGTCACTGGGACGACACAAAAGAGGGAAAGAGGACGCCAACGGTGCCCTCGGCGACCACAGGTCCTCTGCCGGGGGAAGGGTCGTCGAGGCATCCCCGACAGAGGGCCTACCTCCGGGTGTCGCCTGGCGTCGCGCGACGCAGGGAGTGGCCTTGCTCCTGGCTCCCTCCTGGCGGCCCCCAGCACGTTTCCCTTGTTGGGAGGGGTGCTGCCGTGCCAGGGTCGTCGATCGACGCTGCAACCTGATTCATCTGCAGCCATGGTTAGTGTAAGCCTGTTCCTGAGAGATTAGCGGTACCCTGTAGTTGCCGTTGCCGGCGCGATCGTCGTGGTTCTCCGTCGGTTCTTGGAAAGCCTTGGCTCCTAGCGCCCCCTCTCCCCAATCTTCTCCAACGAACGAGCCGTGGTCGTCCTCCGGTGCGTACTCTTGGTCCATCATGCGGGGCACGTAGGCCTCCGGGGCCGTCACCCCGAACACCTCGCCGAAGTGCCCCACGCCCCATGTTGCTCGGCCCAGGGTGGCTTCCTGAGGGTGGTAGCGTGGAACCTGGCTAGGACCATGGGGGGCGACGCTTGCGCCCACGCTTGTCGCGGGCGGCATAGGGGCTGCGGAGCCCCCTACGCCGCTGGTCGTGCTGATGTTGCTGGAGCCCCCGGGCGTAGCTGATGGCGCGCGGTTTGGTGAGGCCCGCCGTGTGGCCCTGCAGTGGCCTGAGGAGAAAGTCGGTAGCAGAAAGGTGGTGCTCCCGATGCCGCCGCATCCAGTAGCTCGGCAACACTGCTTGCTAACCGCCTTCAGAAAGTGATACTAAGATGCATCCACCGCAATCAATATGGTTTTCTTCGGTGTCGTTCTATTCAAGATTGCCTGGCCTGGTGTTTTGAGTATATACACCAATGCAAAGCTTCGAAGCGACCCATCGTCCTTCTTAAGCTGGATTTCACGAAGGCCTTCGACACAATTGAGCATGAACTTATTCTTAGAATTTTTCAAAGCAAGGGTTTTGACTCCCGGTGGACTGGATGGATCAATAGCATATTGTCTATGGGATCTTCTTCTGTGCTTCTCAACGGCGTGCCTAGCAATCACTTTGTTTGCAAAACGGGCGTGCGTCAGGGGGATCCTCTCTCACCGTTGCTCTTTGTGATTGCGGTTGACTTATTGCAATCTGTAGTCAATGAGATGTGCTCCAGGAATATCCTCTCACTGCCAATCCCAACCAACTCCAGCGACTACCCGATTGTACAATATGCCGACGACACTTTAATTGTTCTGCCTGCGATCGATGATCAGCTTATTGCTTTCAAGGAGATGCTTGACACATTTGCGGCGTCAACAGGACTACGTGTAAACTTTAGTAAGTCCTCACTCATTCTAATAAACATGACTGATGCGGAAGGTGCTAGGGTGGCTTCTTTGCTCGGATGCGATGTTGGGTCAATGCCATTCACGTATTTAGGCTTGCCAATGGGAACTTCTAGGCCTACAATCTATGATCTGCTGCCTCTAGTTGATCGTGTTGAGCGACGCTTATCTGCTTCCTCATGCCTGCTAAATGAAGGAAGCCGACTGCAACTTCTACAGTCAGTGTTGTGCTCCATGCCAACATACTTCTTGTGTACCTTATCTCTTCCCAAGGGCATTTTGCAGCAGTTAGAGCGAATCATGAGGCAATGTCTGTGGAGGGGCAACACAGATAACCCGCGTCAATCATTGGCGGCTTGGGATTTAGTCTGTCGCCCTAAGAAATTCGGCGGTTTGGGTGTTGTTAACTTGGGATTCAAAATGAGGCTTTGTTACTAAAGCATCTCTTCAAGTTCTATAATAAAGTGGATGTGCCTTGGGTATCATTAATTTGGGACACTTATTATGCATCGTCACCACCTCAAAGCACCCAGAACTGTGGCTCCTTTTGGTGGCGTGATGTCATGCGTTTATACCCTAATTTCTGCAAGCTTGTTGTTCCACAAGTTCATGTAGGCGACACGGTGCTTTTTTGGCTTGACCGTTGGCAGCTGGGAAATCGTGCTGTTCTTTTACACGACTATTTCCCGAGGCTACATTCATTTGTAGTTGATGATGCAATCACTGTCAAGGAGTTTATGGAGCGGCCTGATGTCTTGGATCATTTCCATTTGCCTCTGTCACAGGAGGCCTACTCAGAATTAACACAACTCTAGGCCCTGCTGCCTTTGGTCAATCTGGATGGTGAGAGCAAAGACATTTGGAAGTGGCCTTCGAAGTCTGGTGTTTTTATGTCAAAGATATACTATGGCTCTTGCTTCTCACACCTAGTGGTTGACCCCATCTTTAAATGGATTTGGAAGTGTGCATGCACACTCAAGTTCAAAGTGTTTGGCTGGCTTCTATTAATGGATCATGTGAACACTAGGGATATGATGCAACGTCGTCATTGGATCATCCAGGATGACACATGTGTGCTATGCAACCTTGCACAGCATGAGGATCGGGCCCATCTTTTCTTTGCTTGCAATTTTAGCCAAAGGGTTTGGAACTATCTTGGGATTTCTTGGTCCGTTCAACCGAACCAAACCACATATGAGATGGCTCAATCAGTTAGGAGGGATTTCGGTCATCCTTTCTTCACTGAGGTTGTCTTCACTGCTACTTGGAATGTTTGGACACAAAGGAATGTGAAGATCTTCAGAAATGAGCAACCTTCTTTTAGAGCTTGGAGATGGAACTTTATCCATGACATTTCTCTTCTGTCTCATAGGATTAGGTGTAAATATAAAGATAGTTTACTGTCTTGGATAGCTAACCTTTCTTAGCCTCTTTGCTTGTAAGTATCTTTTCTCTCTTTTTCTGTAAATTTGTATAATTGTAACTATACTGCTTTCTTTTAGTTATTAATAAAGGACTGTGAGGCTGTTGCCTTGCAGTATATAGTCAAAAAACACACGCTCTAGCAGTGCATCCCGGCCGCTTTCCATCAGCCTGCATCGCAGCAGCTCCCTTGCCACGGTGAGCGCTGCCTGCATGTTTGCTTGCTCCCGCCGTGAGTGCGGCGCCGTTGCTGCGGCATGGCTCGCTGCTCTTGCAGCGGCCCGTACTTGCCGCGGGGTGAGGGTGGACGACGCCTGGCCGCGCTGCCCATGCCCGGCGGAGTTTGGCGGCGCTCGCGCCGCCTGAAGCGCGGGGTCGAGGTCTTCATGGGCAGGCGGCGCTGCCCGGGCTGGCCAGGCTGCCCAACGGTCGGAGCCGGCACTTGAGTCGCCGGACATCGTGGCTGTGGAGCGTCGGCGAGCTGGTCGGCGGAGAAGAAGCTCCGGTGCACCCCTACCTGGCGCGCCAAATGTCGGATGTGGGGTTCCGGCAAACCCTTAAGGTTCAAACACTGGGGTGCGCGTGAAGTCTTTCCCTCCTACCGATCTACGCCCTAGCTCGCTAAGATCTCGCGGACGAACTCGCAACACAGAAAGACACGGGGTTTATACTGGTTTGGGCCACCGTTGTGGTGTAATACCCTACTCCAGTGTGGTGGTGGTGGATTGCCTCTTGGGCTGATGATGAACAGTACAAGGGGAAGAACAGCCTCCTGAGGTTGAGGTGTTCTTGTGCTAGTGTTGGCCTTTGATCTGTTTGGGTTCTCGTTGTCCATTCTACTGTGGTGGCTAGACCTATTTATAGAGGCCCTGGTCCTCTTCCTAAATAATGAGAGGGAAGGGAGCCAACAACGGCGGGCAAGTTTGAAGGGGGACAGCTAGTACAAGCTATCCTGACAAAAGTGGTCTTCGCCTGCGAAAGGCTCTGGTGGTGACGCCGTCTTGGGCTCCACGATGACCTCCGTCTTGCCGTCCTCCTGGTCTTGGTCTCGTTGCACCAATATAGCAACCTTTGCCTGATGCCTCGGTACTCCTCGCCTGCACTGGCTTCCTTAGCACCAAAGAGGAAACAAGGACGATGCGCGCGCTGGCGCCCGCCTGGTGTCGATCGTCATGGCTCACGTCACGAGAGCCTCGTGAGGTTTGCCCCGCCTTGATATCTCCGCTCCTCGTGAGCCTGCCTGGCTTGGCCGCTCCTGAGGAGGTCTTGTGTTGTCCGCCTCGCGAGGCTTGGCCCCTCGCGAGGGTCTTGAATGCCTTGTCGATGAAGATGGGCCGTACGGCCTGCTGACTTAGCCACGCCGTGGGCCGCAGGCAGCAGGCAAGTCTAGGGACCCCCGTTCCCAGGACGCCGACAGACGGGTCCGGACACCCCCGCTGCTTTGGCAAAAATATTGGCCGAGCTGTTCAAAGGGGAGGAAGAGGAATTTATTCGTATCAAGCGCAGAGATGGATTCTCCATGTACAATCCCCCTAGCTGGGTGAGTTCCAACCCCGCTGCTCCACTCATTCTACTCCCTGAGTCAATTTTAATGAACGTTAATCCGTCCATTTGTAATAGGAATGGCGAAAGATCAGCGAGGGGCTACACTACCCCGCCCCACAGCCAGAGGACCACAACCGGGACCTTGACCCCGGATTCGAAGAGGATCCAGACATATTCGTGGTGCTTGAGGATGGGGTGTTCTACCAGGCGAGCTATGACGGCACGAAAGTGGCCATCACCGCCGACTACCCCGGTCTTCTCCCTGCCTCCCACGTAAGTAACCAGGAGACATCCCCGAAAGAGCTTCCTCGTTCTGCCTCACCCACCGCACTGTCTCGTGCTCCAAAGGGAAGGCGCTCGGCGCGTCATGCTGTACTAGAGGCAACTCCAAAGAGAGCGGCGCGCACGTCGGGCAAGCCTTCAAAGAGGAAAGCAAACGAAGACATGGCCGAAACCTCACCAAAGAGGTATGGTTTTGTAAATATGCCCCTTGGCAGTCACATCTAACTATGACATTTTCCGTTTGTGCCTTATCAGGAAAAGCGTTCGCCGGACTATGTCCGGGGGTCCGGCCGGTCATACTCCCAACAGCCAGGTTCCAGACCCTGTCGTAAAGACGGGAGCTGATATGGGAGCGACACTGGATTGTCCTTTGGCCGAGGATTCGGATGATGTATCCGTCACCAACTCGGAAGTGGAGAGCGCCATGGGTCATCGGCACCGGAGAGCCGTTCTTCGCGACCCCAGTTTTACAAAAGAGGCCTTCGATGCCTTTAGCTCGACGGATGCATACATCTGAGGTACTCGAGACGGGCTTACCAGAGCCGCAGACCAGCATTTGAAAGATATGCGGGTAGGTTTATTATACAAAACTGATAATTATATACCAGTAGCCCCTGAGACTTGAAGCAGTTGATACAACTGATTTAAGGATCATTGTATAATCGGGTACTTACGGAGAAGAACAACCTGTTGTCTCAGGAACTAGAAAAGTGTCAGATCCAGCTAACTGCTGCTACCGCTGAACTAGAGAAATCCAAGAAGGCATCACCTGGTAATGTTCCCTTCCATCGAGAAAACATAATTATATACTAGCAATACTAACACTGTTGCTCATCTTATGGCAGGATCGTCAGATCAACTGAAGGAGCAACTGAAAGCCGCCCAAGCGGAAGAACAAGGAGCCAAAAGACTACTGTCCACGGGCGAACGTGTGCTGACACGAGTCAGGGATGAGAAAAACAAGCTGCAGGATTCCTATACCCAGCTGGGTGAAGAACTGAAAGATGTACGGGCCCAGCTGGCTGATTCCGTGAAGGAAAATAAGAGGCTGCGCGGCGGCATTTTTGGTATGTGGTCAAACTTACCTCCGTGTAGTTCGGAGATGAAAGGGACTGACAGAATTATATCTGTAGGTATGCTGACTGGCCGTCCCGAAGAGGAGATGTCCGGAATCTCGGGCGATCTTCTACAAGAGCTGTTGCAAATGCACGAGCAAGCTCGGCAGGCGATGCGAAGTGTTGCCAAGGCTTTATGGCCATCCGCCTCTCCTCCAGCAAGGATGGAGGAGCTTATACAACTATTCAAGGGAGCGCGGTGGCGCTTTCTCTTATGGAAGATATCGGCCTGCCGGGAAGGTGCACGAGAAGCCTGGGCCATGGTCAAAACACGGTATACCAAGCTTGATCCAAATCATATGGCCCGGGTCGGACCTCTAGGGTCAGACGGGAAAGAAATTCCCGTGAATTTGGTATATGACCAAGTAGAAGTAGCCGTCAAATATTCCCAACAGGATTGTAAATTAGACAGCCTGTTAGACGGTATAGAGGAGGAAATTTATGAGTCCAAGTGACTATGTACTTTCCTTGACATATTTGTCCCTAGCCGGATTGTAAAACGATTGTCACTGCAGACCTTTTTGCTTCGACCTCTGGACCCGAAGGTGCGGAGTGTTTCCGAATACCTGAGCGGCAAAATAGACCGGGGTATGTGTGGAAACCAGGCGTAGGGGTCATAGTTGCTTGAACAGACAAGTTGTATCCGGCTAGCTATGTTATATTACATTGTGATTGTAATAAACATCTTCCAGAGAGAATAGTTCCGTTAAGGATTCCTTTCCCTGGGTGTACGTGCGTTAATGTGCATGTCCGAACTATGATTTGAAAAATTCGCAGTATATTCAACATCTAGGGGTTCATATTTTAATGAGTGTAAAAACATCTTTAGTTTGCTGACCGAATATTCCCTTAAGAATGCTAGCTTTCGGCTTCACCCAGTCTGAGGTACACATCCGGATGACCCGGCAGTAACAATCACAGAGGTGCTCCCTTTATGCCCTAGCCGAACTAACGGGAACGTAGGGCATAAGCACAGGAGCCAGGCAACCCAGCTTGGCCAAATCTTAAGTCATATCGATTCATATAATGGCGAAGAAAAGGTACATATGAGGAAAAACGCATATGTGATGAGCTTGATGCTCGGAAAATAACAATAATAAGCTTCTGTCAAAGAAGTCCCCAGGTATAATGGACGTACATATTTGAGGATGTGTATGTCACAGGTGCACGGTTTAGCCGCACGAAGAGCTTTAAGGCTAAAAAGGAAAAAGCGAAAAGAGAGGAAAAAGTAATGGAAACAATAGGGAGAAGGAGACGAACAAAGAGTTCGGCGCTAGGCATAGAATCTTCGGAGTATGGCCGCGTTCCAGGGGTTCGGCTCTAGGTGATTGTCTGATGCATCACGCAGGCGGTACGCTCCTCCAGTGAGAACTTCGTCAATTATGAAGGGACCCTCCCACTTGGGCTTGAGTTTATCCTTTTTCTTCTCCGGCAGGCGTAGAACAAGTTTGCCAATATTATAAGTCTTGGCCCGCACTTCTCTCCTTTGATACCTGCAAGCCTGTTGTTGATAAAATGCGGAACAGGCTTTTGCAATGTCGCGCTCCTCCTCCAGGGCATCTAAGCTGTCCTACCGATCAAGCTCGGCCTCTCTCTCTTCGTACATGCGCACTCGAGGTGAGTCATGAATAATGTCGCAGGGTAACACAGCCTCTGCGCCGTACACCATAAAGAAAGGTGTATATCCGGTAGTGCGATTGGGCGTGGTCCGCAGCCCCAGAGTACGGAGTCGAGCTCCTCAACCCAGTGCTTGTCTGATTCTTTCAAAGACCGCACTAATCTAGGCTTGATGCCGCTCATAATAAGATCATTGGCTCGTTCGACTTGACCGTTTGTTTGCGGGTGATAGACGGAGGCGTAATCGATCTTAATGCCCCGATTAGCGCACCAGTTTTTCACCTCATCGGCTGTGAAATTGGAGCCGTTATCGGTGATGATGCTGTGCGGGACACCATAACGGTGTACAATGCCGGATATAAAGTCTAACACTGGTCCAGCTTCGGCCGTTTTAACTGGTTTGGCCTCTATCCACTTAGTGAATTTATCCACCATGACCAGCAGATATTTTTTCTTATGGCTTCCTCCTTTAAGGGGTCCAACCATATCAAGCCCCCAGACCGCAAAAGGCCAGATGATGGGGATTGTTTGTAGAGCAGTGGGTGGCATATGGCTTTGGTTGGCGAAAAGCTGGCATCCGACGCAATGTTGGACAAGGTCCTGTGCATCTGCTCGGGCCGTCGGTCAATAGAAACCTGTACGGAAGGCCTTGCTTACAAGGGCCCGAGCTGCGGCGTGGTGACCACCGAGACCGGCATGAATTTCAGCCAAGAGCTGCCGCCCCTCTTCCTCGGAGATACATCTTTGGAGTACTCCGGTAGCGCTTTTCTTGTAGAGTTCTCCGTCGTGAACCTTGTAGGCTTTTGAGCGTCAGACAACGCGGCGGGCCTCATTCTGATCCTTAGGGATTTCTCGCCTATTAAGGTAGGCCAAGAAGGGTTCGGTCCATGGGGCAATGACTGTCATGATGAGATGGGCCGACGGTGTTATTTCGGTGGCTGAGCCCCCGATGATATCGGTGTGTTCGGCATCTGGGGTTATAGTCGGATCCGGACTGGTGTTGCTGCTCTCCCCTTGCCACACCATGGACAGCTTAAAAAGCCTTTCCAGAAAAATGTTAGGTGGGACGGGGTCGCGCTTGGCGCCGATGCGAGCAAGGACGTCCGCCGCTTGATTACTTTCTCGAGCCACATGATGAAACTCGAGCCCCTCGAACCGAGCCGAGATTTTGAGAACGGCGTTACGGTAAGCCGCCATTTTCGGGTCTCTGGCATCGAAATCTCCATTTATTTGAGATATTGCGAGGTTTGAGTCCCCGCGCACTTCCAGGCGTTGTATGCCCATGGAGACAGCCATCCGAAGACCATGCAATAAGGCCTCATATTCGGCTGCATTGTTGGAGTCTGTGTATAATATTTGGAGTACATACTGAACTACGTCTCCCGTGGGGGACGTTAAGACAACGCCCGCTCCTAACCCCGCCAACATTTTGGAACCATCAAAGTACATAACCCAGTTGGAATACGTGCCGTACTCTTTAGGGAGTTCGGCCTCGGTCCATTCGGCGACGAAGTCAGCCAGTACTTGGGATTTAATGGTGCGGCACGGTTTGTATGCTATGTCGAATGGAAGGAGCTCGATGGCCCACTTAGCAATCCGGCCCGTGGCATCGCGGTTGTTTATTATGTCATTGAGTGGTACCTTGGAAGCCACCGTAATCGAGCACTCTTGAAAGTAGTGTCGCAGCTTCCGGGATGCCATGAAGACCGCGTATGCTATCTTTTGGTAATGAGGGTATCGGGATTTGCATGGTGTGAGGACAGTGGATACGTAGTATACCGGTTTCTAGAGCGGGAATTTGTGTCCGTCTTGCTCTCGCTCAACGACGAGCACGGCGCTCACCACCTGGTGTGTTGCCGATATGTATAATAACATGGATTCGCCGACGTTCGGCGCGGGATTGGGTTGCTCGCTAAAAGGGCCTTTATTTCCTCCAGTCCGGCCGTTGCCGCATCCGTCCACTCGAAGTGGTCGGTGCATCGGAGAAGGCGATAGAGTGGCAATGCTTTTTCTCCCAATGTGGAGATAAAGCGGCTTAAAGCTGCCACGCATCCCGCGAGTTTTTGGACCTGTTTAAGGTCTGTTGGCGTAGCCAATTGTGACAAAGCTCGGATTTTGGCTGGATTTGCCTCAATTCCTCTATTGGAAACGATGAAGCCCAGCAGTTTTCCGGCGGGGACGCCGAAAACACACTTTTCCGGATTGAGCTTGATGTCATATGTACGGAGGTTGTCGAATGTGAGACGTAGCTCGTCTATCAATGACTCGACGTGCCTGGTTTTGATGACGACGTCATCCACGTATGCTTCAACTGTCGTCTCGATCTGTTTCTCCAGGCATGTTTGAATCATGCGTTGGTAGGTGGCGCCAGCGTTTTTGAGCCCGAAAGGCATAGTGTTGAAGCAAAAAGGCCCATATGGGGTAATGAATGCTGTTGCAGCTTGATCGGACTCCTTCATCTTGATTTGATGGTATCCGGAGTATGCGTCGAAGAAACACAGTGAGTCATGTCCTGAGGTTGCATCAATAATCTGATCGATGCGAGGGAGGGGGAAGGGATCCTTAGGGCAGGCCTTTTTGAGGTCTTTGAAATCGACACATAGGCGCCAGGATTTATCCTTCTTTGGTACCATCACCAGGTTTGCTAGCTAGTCCAGGTGTTTTATTTCTCTGATGAATCCAGCCTTGAGTAACTTGGCTAGCTCCTCTCCCATAGCTTGTCGATTGGGTTCGGAAAAACACCGCAGTGTTTGCTTGACCGGTTTATATCCCTTTAATATATTGAGGCTGTGTTCGGCCAGCCTGCGTGGGATTCCTGGCATATCAGAAGGGTGCCAGGCGAATATGTCCTAGTTCTCACGCAGGAACTTTCGTAGCGCGGCGTCGACCATCGGGTCGAGTTATGCCCCGATGGATGCTGTCTTCTTGGGGTCCGTCGGGTGGACTTGAAATTTGACTATTTCCTCTGCTGGTTTAAAGGAGGTGGATTTGGGTCGTTTGTCCAAGATTACGTCATCCCTATCCATAGTAGAGCGCAGCGCGGTTAGCTCTGCGGCCGCAAGTATTTCCGACAATGCTTCGAGGGCCACGGATGCGGTTTTATTCTCGGCGCGGAGTGCTATGTCCGGATCACTGGCAAGAGGGATGATACCGTTGAGCCCGGGCATCTTGAGCTTCATGTATCCGTAATGAGGTATAGCTTGGAAGCATGTGAATGCGTCTCGCCCCAATAGGGCGTGATATCCGCTGTTGAATGGACCCACTTGGAAAGTTATCTCCTCGAACCTATAATTCTCCGGTGTGCCGAATACCACGTCGAGCGGGCTTTTTCTCGTGCATCGTGCCTCCCGACTGGGAATGATTCCCCGGAAAGTCGTGCTACTTTGCTCAATGCGTCTTCTGTCTATTTCCATTTTATTGAGCATATCCTCGTAGATGAGGTTTAATCCACTGCCGCCGTCCGTGAGCACTTTGGTGAGCCGAAATCCGTCCACAATTGGACTGAGGACCAAGGCGACTGGTGCCCGGACTGTCCTGAATTCTGGTTCGTCACCGGCATTGAAAGTTATGGCCGTGTCGTTCCAGGGGTTTATTGTTGCAACTTGGCAGACTTCGGTGAGGTCGCGGAGTGCCCTTTTGCGCTGATTTTTTGAAGCAAAAGTTTCGAAGACCCTCAATACTCTAAGGTCGTTGTCTTCCAGGGGGTGTTGTTCTGGGGTATTTTTGGTGAGGAGATCCTCGCCGCTCTTGGCCACTTGCCGGAGTATCCAACATGCTCTAAGGCTATGGGTTGGTGTGGTATCCAGTGTTGTTTGTATTTTACATGGCCTATCGAGCCATCCCTCCAGAACGGTTCCGCGCCCCGTAATGGGCTTAGGTTTCTTTACTATTGGGTCGGGCGCCCCACGAGGGTGCGTCATTTTTGCCCGGACGAGGGGCTGAGCTAGAACCGGTGGTTCCCAGCGAGTTGCCTGAGTTTTCCAGGCGCTTTCCATTGCGCAGTACTTCTGTACTATGGTTGCCAAGTCACTGAAGTGTAATACGCGACGACGGTTGATGGCATTGAGGATTCCTTCGTCCGTGCAATTGTTGCAGAATACTGAGATCGAGTCTTTGTCACGGCAATCTTTAATCTTGTCTTTGACAAGGATGAATCTGGCCCAAAAGTGATGGACCGTTTCCCGAGACCGCTGTCGTATGTACATAAGATCGCGTACAGCTGGGTGGGTGGGTGGATTTAAATCTGATCCCTGACCCAATTTGGGATCCGGAGTTGGAAAATCTTCCGAACTTAATGGTTCGGGCTCCGGGATATCTGCTGATGTATTAGGCCCGCCGTCCGATTCTAAGTTCGGAGGGCAGGGCACGTCGTCCCGCGGACAGGTATCCAGCTCCTCGAGCTCGGAAATCCAAACATATTTCGTCCTCAATATGGAGGAAGAGTTATTGTTTTGCTCCTCTACTACCGCTATCTGATGGGTGATCGGTGGAGATTTGATTTCTCTCTGGTCAGGTTTAAGCCCAATCCGATCGTAGTCTGTAGTGACCCCCAAAGCGGTGATGCGATCTAGGAGTTCGTTTAAAGACGACAACTCCTTCGGATCCATACGTTTGGAGTTTTTGGAGTCAACCCGGAGGCGATTTTCGATGACTCGAGAGGTGATCGTCGGCTTAACGGCCGAACAGGCGGTCATGGTAAAGCCACCAAGCCGGAGGATTTGGCCTAGGGCCAAGGCTCCTCCGGAGGTGATATTATCCTTGACGACAAGGCGAGCCATCAATCCTGTTTTCGACGTCATAGTGGAACTCTCAATGAAAGCACCAATGTCGGTGTCAAAACCGGCGGATCTCAGGTAGGGGGTCCCGAACTGTGCGTCTAAGGTCGATGGTAACAGGAGACGGGGGACACGATGTTTACCCAGGTTCGGGCCCACTCTATGGAGGTAATACCCTACTTCCTGCTTCATTGATCTTGATGAATATGAGTATTACAAGAGTTGATCTACCACGAGATCGTAATGGCTAAAACCCTAGAAGTCTAGCCTGTATGATTGTGATTATGATTCTGGCCTCTATGGACTAAGCCCTCCGGTTTATATAGACACCGGAGGGGACTAGGGTTGTACAAAGTCGGTTACAGAGAAAGGAATCTTCATATTAGGATGCCAAGCTTGCCTTCCACGCCAAGGAGAGTCCTATCCGGACACGGGAGAGAGTCTTCGGTTTTGTATCTTCACAGCCCATCAGTCCGGCCCACGCACTATAGTCCTGACGCCCGAGGACTCCTTAGTCCAGGACTCCCTCAGTGGCTTTTGGTGATGAGCATGATTCCAGAGCGGAGACATTGACCTTTGAAGTGGTTAAGATTAAGATCCCTTATCATGCCTTGTTTGGGCAGCCAGCTTATGCCAAGTTTATGGCAAATGCCTTGTTATGTTTATCTGCAGCTCAAGATGCCGGGTTACAAGGGCACCATCACTATGCACGGCAAATAGGAAGATAGCCTTGGAATGTGAAGAAGGTGATGCTGCTTATGCTGAGTCTGTTTGTGCAACAGAAGAGTTGAAGTTTTATAAAGATAACGTTGACCCGGCGGATATGACAACTTTGAAGAAGCCAACCACAGAGCATGACCCCTTGTTGAAGTTTAAGTCGGCAGATGACACTAAGTTGATTGACTTTGTTCCTGGCGACTCATCCAAGCAGTTCAGTATCAGTGCTAATTTGGATCCAAAATAGGAAAGCGCACTCATCGAGTTCATCCCTGAGAACCAGGACATCTTTCCATGAAAGCCTTCAGACATGCAGGTGTACCGAGGGAACTCGCTGAGCACACTCTCACTATTGATCCAAAGTTTAAACCGGTTAAACAATTCCTTCGTCACTTTAATGAAGAGAGGCGTAAGGTCATTGGTGAAGAGGTGGCCCGGCTTTTGGCAGCTAGGTTTATTGTTGAAGTTTTTCATCCTGAATGGTTGGCTAACCCGTGCTGGTACTTAAGAAAAATGGTACTTGGCGCATGTGTGTGGATTACACAGACCTTAATAAAGCATGCCCGGCCGATCCTTTTGCTCTCCCTCGTATTGACCAGATTATTGATGCTACGGTGGGTTGTGATCATTTGAGTTTCTTGGATGCCTATTCAGGGTATCATCAGATCAAGATGGCAGTTAAGGACAAGGAGAAGACAACCTTCATCACTCCCTTTGGAGCCTTCTGCTATGTGTCTATGCCTTTCGGGCTCAAGAGTGCCCAGGCGACTTACCAGCTGTGTGTTCAAAATTGTCTTCATGATCAGATTGGGCGCAATGTTCATGCTTATGTGGATGATATTGTGGTGAAATCAAGGAAGAAGGAGACTTTGATAGATGATTTGAAAGAGACCTTTGACAATCTCCGGGTCTACAAGATGATGCTTAACCCGGCAAAATGTGTCTTTGGTGTACCAGCAGGCAAGCTCTTGGGTTTTCTGGTTTCTGAACGGGGCATTGAAGCTAACCCCAAGAAAATCAAGGCTATCACTTCCTTGGCTAAACCGGCGTGTATTAATGATGTTCAGCGTCTGGCGGGTCGTATTGCGGCCTTAAGCTGGTTCATAAGCCGGTTGGGTGAAAAATCTATCCTTCTATACCAGATGATGAAGACAACCGATCACTTTATCTGGAGTGATGCTGCTGATCAGGCGTTTGAAGCCATGAAGAAACAGTTAGCTGAGCCGCCCATCCTTGCTGCTCCTATTGACAAGGAGCCCTTGTTGTTATATGTGGCTGCTAATAGCCGAGCTGTCAGCGTGGCGATTGTTGTGGAAAGGAAGGAATCAGGCAAGGAGTATCCGCTTCAGCGGTCGGTTTATTATATCAGTGAGGTCCTCATTGAATCCAAGCAGAGGCATCCACATTGGCAGAAACTGGTATATGGAGTGTTCATGGCTAGTCGTAAGTTGAAGCAGTATTTCCTTGGTCATCCCATCACTGTGGTAAGTTCTGCTCCCTTGGGGGACATTATTCAAAACAGAGAAGCCACGGGTCGGGTAGCCAAATGGGTCATTGAGCTCGGACCCCATGGTTTGAAGTATATGCCACGGACAGCTATCAAGTCTCAAGCACTGGTGGATTTTATCAATGACTGGACTGAGCTGCAGATGCCTGAGGTGAAGCCAGATAGAACATATTGGACTATTCACTTTGATGGATCCAGGAAGTTCGAAGGCTCGAGGGCTGGAGTTATTTTGACTTCCCCACGAGGTGATAAATTTTGTTATGTTTTAAGGTTGATGTTCCCTTGTACTAACAATGCAGCTGAGTATGAGGCCTTGCTCCATGGTCTTCGGATGGCTAAAGAGATGAAATTAAGCAGGGTGAGGTGTTTCGGTGACTCAGATCTGGTGGCTCGGCAAGTTTCAGGCCCTTGGGATTCTAAGGACCCACTCATGGCGGCTTATCTCCGCGAGGTCGATGCTATTGCTGGTCAGTTCAAAGATTATCAAGTGGAACATGTTGATAGAAGGAAAAACAAGGCGGCTGATGCTTTAAGATGGTTGGGGTCCCAGCGTAAGCTGATGCCACCAAATGTTTTCCTTGATATTCTGCATAATCCTTCAGTCAAATTGCCTACGGAGGAAGACCTTGCTATTCCTGACCCGGAGGCGTAGTTGGTGGCGGCTCTTCATGCTATTCCTGATTGGACAGTTCCATATTTGGCTTATATGACCCGGGGTGAATTACCTGAAGATGAAACTTTGGCCAGGCAGATAACCCGGCGGTCTAAGTCAATGACTATTGTCAATGGAGAGTTGCACCGTTGCAGTGTCACAGGGGTGTTTCAACGTTGTGTCTCTCTTGAGGAGGGCCATGAAATTCTGCAAGAGATTCGTGAAGGAGATTGTGGTCATCATGTCGGCTCTAAGTCTCTCGTGGCCAAGGCTTTTCATCATGGGTTTTATTGGCTGACGGCTCATGCTGATGTAAAGGATTTGGTCAGTAAATGTGATGGTTGTCAGAAATTTTCAAGACGAGCTCATGTGCCGGCTCAAGAATTGAGGATGATTCCAATTACTTGGCTGTTTGCAGTCTGGGGGCTTGATATGGTTGGACCTTTCAAAAGGTCCAATGATAAAAAGACCCACCTTCTGGTGGCGGTTGACAAATTTACAAAGTGGGTTGAGGCAGAGCCGGTCAGTAAGTGTGACGCGGCGACAACGGTTCAGTTCATCAAAAAGGTGATTTTCCGTTTTGGCTATCCCCACAGCATTATAACTGATAATGGCACTAATCTATCCAAGGGTGCTATGAAAGAGTTCTGTCAACGAGAACATATTCGTCTTGATGTATCATCAGTGGCCCACCTCTAGTCCAATGGCCAAGCTAAAAGAGCCAAACAAGAAATTTTGAGAGGCATCAAGCCCCGGCTTATGGTCCCTTTGCAGAGGACACCGGGTTGTTGGGTGGAGGAATTACCCTAAGTGCTATGGAGTATCAATACAACCCCCAACAGATCTACGGGTTACACGCCTTTCTTCATGGTTTACAGAGCAGAGGCGGTTCTCCCTAGTGACATCCGTCACGACTCACCCCGTGTGGCGGCTTATGTTCAAGCAGATAATGAAAGGGCATGTCAGGATGATCTTGACTTATTGGATGAGGAGTGTGACCATGCGGCGGCTCATTCGGTGATTTATCAGCAATATCTGCATCGTTATCATAGCCGCCGGGTTAAAACCAGGACCTTTCAAGAAGGAGATTTTGTGCTCCGGCTTATCCAGGATCAAACTGATATGCACAAGCTATCCCCACCTTGGGAAGGGCCCTTTGTGGTCAGCAAAAATTTGAACAACGGGTCATACTACCTTATCGATGTTCGAGACCACAAGGACTCACGCACGTCGGAGGAGGAGACCCGCCGGCCGTGGAATATTGCTCATCTTCAGCCTTATTACGCTTGAGCCACCGGCTCTTGTGATGTACATGCTTCTATCAATGTACATATTATGATGAATATAATAAAGCCATCATCCCTGATAATTTAGGGCCTCTGTCGTTTCATTTCTGAGAATACGAGTCTTTATTGTCACTTCATACGATCACTTGGGGGCTTCCTGCTTATTGAGCATAGCTATGATTACCCTCTTGATCCGGCTTGTACGCCATGATTGCGGAATACTTGGGGGCTTACCGCTCATTGAGCATAGCTATGATTACCCCACCGATCCGGCTTATACGCCTGGACTGAAATATTACTTGGGGGATCCTTGTTAATGAACAAAGCTTTGTTGATCCTTGTAATAGGCTTGGACGCCAGGTGTATTCACCAAAACATACGGGCTATCCTGCTTTGTTTTGCCTGCCACTCCGACCAGGTAATCCTGGAATGACTCGCCGTACTCTTGACAATCAATCTTGTAAAGACCCTGAATTTGTCAAAGTTAAAACAACGATTGGTCATGTGAGGTACGACTTACGAGGTTTGAATTAAGGTTTAACTCAGCGGCTGCGTGGCCCTTGAATAACGCTTGACATGGAGGCTTGGCAGCCTATGAATGCCTTGTTTTCTGTTTTTTCTTTGATTTGAACATTTTTTGAGGTTGATTTTTTGTGCCATGTTGATACATGGTTGAAAACTGATTAGGGCCATGATGCCTTATGGTTCATATATGAATCTATCCGGAGTTTTGTCAACCCGGCCTGGTTTTGGACTTTAAGTCGCTAGTGTATGATGATTATGTGCTTGGAGTGCTGTGCTCTCAGCTTTGGGATGCTACCCCTTGCTGTATGTGGCGTTGACAGCCGGCGGTATACATAAATTGAACAGGGCGTTGTGCTCTGTCTTTGTGCTGTTACCCTTACTGCACGATGTATGATAAACCTGCAGTGTAAACAAATATCACAGGTATGATTTTTGTTATAGGTCTTGACAAACTGGCCCTGGTTATGGACTATTTAGTCATCAGTGGTTTTTATATGGGGTATTATGACCCGCCCTGGGGTAAACCGCCAGGGCACTTGTTATCTGCTCATGTGCAGGGAAAGATGATAAGCATGGTCTGCATAATTGATGATATTATAAGCATAAGTGGCAGATCTTCAAAGGACGGATCGACAGTATTATGCAAACAAAACGTGCACGATGGCACGACAGATCGGTGTTTTAACTAGCCTATAACATGGCTCCATGAGCCCAAATGATTAAATGTTTTTCAGGCAATATCTGATGATGCAGATTATGAGCCATCCAGTGGATCAATTCTCCTGGTCTTGGCGGTTTGAGGCTTTCGGGTCATCCCGCGCCAGTTCTTCTTCTCCCTCCATCGTCTGGAAGTTAGGCGATGACCAATTGATGCCAGTCAAAGCTGGAAATTCAGCCTCGTCATCGATAAGCTCAGATGGACCGATTTCAGGGGCGGAAGTATGCTTACGGATTGGAGGGATCAGATCCACAATTTTGTAAGCCGGCGTGGGCATCTTTTGGTTTTCCGCTGTATAAGCCCCCTGATACTTGGACAGATCTGTTTCTTCAGCAATAAGACTCGCCAATGGACATATCTCCTTCACGCAAGCAGCAAAATCTTTCTTGTCAAAGGGAGACCCGTCCTCCTTGAAGCTGGGGCAGCCAGTAGCTAGCTCGGTCGGGTCTAATTCTGCCTGCCATGCCTTGCCCGGCTTAAAGCCGTAATGGCACCAGCTCTGGCGGCTGACCGCTTGATTTCTTCAATTCTGGCAGGCAGGACAGAAAGTTTGCTTAAGACATCGCTGAGAAGAGCCGGTGCTTGATTGGTTGGGGAGATGGTAACTATTGTGCGCTGGGCACCAGTGTATAGCTGCTCTACTAGCGTGTAAACCGCCTTGAGTTTTATCAGCACTTCTTTACCAAGATTGCTGCTCCTGGGGCATGCAGAACATATTATGATTAAGTCACCAGGCGGTTTACAGAATGGAGTGTGGAAAGTCATTACAATGTTAAAGATCTTACCAAAAATAGTAGAGGTCATCTGTGTGATATGATGCTTCAAGCCAGTAAGTTATGTGGTGACATCCTCCAAAGAGGCCTCAACTTTTTAAGCCCTTTGTATCAGGGCAGCCTTCTCTTCAGCCCAGGTGGCTTGCTCAGCATTAAAGTCAGATTTAAGCTTCTGTTTTCATCCAAGCTAAACTTGAACTTGGAGTCAGCCTTCCGGGTCTCAGCTTCTTGTGCTTCAAGCCGGGTTTTTAAATCGGTCAACTCAGATTGAAATTGACTGGACGCCTCCTGCAAGTAGAAGATCGAAACAAGTATACACAGTTATGATATAGTCTTGTACAAAGAAAAGTCCCAAGCCCTTTGCAAGCAATAGCACTTGGCACTTGGGGGCTAATGGGTGCAGAAAGTTTCTTTATGAAGCGGTGATAGTGACAAGTCCCAAGCCCTTTGCAAGCAATAGCACTTGGCACTTGGGGGCTAATGGGTGCAGAAAATTTCTTTTATGAAGCAATGGCAGAAAAATCCGGTTCATCTTTTTCAAGTTAACCCGGTTTGTAAGGGTGACCAGATGAGATTTTCAGTGACAATGATAGGTCCCGGTTTATTCATATTGATTAAACCGGCCCCTGGGGGCTACAGGTGCAAAGTTGATCACTATTAATTGAAGTCCCGGCTTAACTTGATAGTTTAAGCCGGCCCTTGGGGGCTACTAGTTTGATCTTCACATATTTATGATTATCTAAAAATCTATAGTATATTCAATTCTATCATATTCAGTAGACTTGGGGGCTGAAGGAATGTATCTTATAGAAAAGGCAGAAGTTGATACCTCATATTTCTGGTGCATGTGTTTGACCATGTCAATCTCCAAATCGCGGCTGCTGTGCACCTGGCTGAGGTAGCCGGAGAGGATTTCGTTAATGCTCAGATGCGAATAATTGGCCATGTCAAATTTGACCTTGCGTTTCTCGATCAATTCTTCCTTGGCAGAATGTTTTGCTAGAGCAACAGGATTTCCCGGTTCTTGAAAACTAGTGCTAGTGATCAGAACTTCAGTGTTCGGTTCTGACGGCTTGACTGGGCTTGGCGGTTTAGCACCCAAAGGATCAATAACTGTATGTTCAACAGAGGCATCAGGATTCTCTGGTGGCGGGTCATCAGCAAGTTCCTCTGGGTGTTGCACGGAGGCTTCAGATATTGGTGCTTGCTTTTCCGGTTCATGAGTCTTGGGGTCTTCTACTGGCTTGTTTATTTTAGCCTTTTTGCTAGGCTTTGCTATTCCACTGCAAGAGGATAGAAATGGTGAGTATAAGTATAGAAATGTGAAAAGGCAAAGATAAAATTTGTACCCAGGGGCAGTCTTGAAAGCCGGAAGCTGAGTCTGAGATAAATCGCCAGACGAAGAGTGAGAGGTCCCCTGATAATTTGAGTTAGAAGGATTGAGTGCTTGACGAATAAGACCTGCCTTGGGATAATTAGAGTTGGAATTTTGAAGCACCTCATTCCGGCATTTGCATGGGGCTGGTGTGTTAGGTAAACCGGAGGAAAGTTCTCCGCCTCCATTGGTCCGAGTTCGGCACCGCTTCTCATGCTGTTGTTGCTTCAAAATAAAGTTGGGATCCAACTGAGCTAAAGGGTGAGAAAACCTTAATTCCGGATCACTTGTCGAATTTTCTATCTTGGCAAAGGCTCTGAGTCGGAGGAAATAATATTTACCTCATCATCACCCGCTTGGCTGGTTTCCGCGTCATCCTGATAGCAATCAGTGTCAATAAGATAGTTGAAAAAAGAGCCAAGGGAATCAAGGCCTACCTCCGACTCATCATCTTCATCTAGGTTCAACATATCAGAAGTAGTGGATTTCTTTTTATTCTTCTTCAGGGCTTTAGTTTTAGCCCTGGCTTTCTTGGCGGCCTTTTCATCATATTTCCTTTTCCAAAAGGCGGCTCCAGCCTGCAAAAATTACAATAAAAGTTGGAGATTTGCAAGTTATATGAACAATGAAGTGAAGTATATAAACCGGACAGACTTACATCCGGTGCCAGGTTGAGTGTGCAGAAGGGATTCAACCCCACTTTGCTGCAACTATCCAAGCTTTCACTGAGAAGGGTTTTGGTCATATCATTAATGGCTTTATTAATCAAACGTGTTGAGCTGTAGCGTAGGGGATCTTTGGCATCACCAGTATATGTGCACATTAAACCGGACCGGTGGCTTAAAGGTATAATCCTCCAAGCTGCCCAGCCTCGAACCAGGTCGACCCCAGTCAATCCATTGGCCAATAATGCTTTAACCTTTGAAAAGGTAGGCATAAGTTTGGCTCGTTCAGCAGTGGTAAGCCGTTCGGGGAGAGGGTGCTTCGGGTTGAGCCGCTGGTCATGGAAGCCTGGCAAGGGATTTTCATCAGCAGGAGAAGTATCTTTGCAATAGAACCAGGTTTGATTCCAATCCTTGGGATGACTTGGAAGCTGAGCATAAGAGAAAATAGCATCTCTTCGCCGCTGAATCGAGATCCCTCCAAGTTCTTGGCTGGGCCCGTCAGTGAATTCATTTTGGCGGTTCAAATAAAAATACTCTCTGAAGAGTTCAATACTGGGTTCTTCTTGAAGGTATACTTCATAGAAGACTTGGAAATTGCAGATATTTGAAACAGAATTGGGTCCGATGTCTTGAGGATGAAGATGCAAAAATGCAGAACGTCACGGAAGAAGTTTGACCCGGGCAGTGAGAAGCCCCGATTCATGTGATCAGTGAAAACAATAACTTCATCATCTTGTGGCTGAGGTATGACTTCGTCGGGGTTTGGGGCGCGCCAGTGAATGACGTCTTTTGCTGGCAAGAAGCCAATTTGTACATACTCTTGGAGCATTGCTTCTGTGACGATGGATGGGACCCAATCGCATGACGTAACTGTCTTAGTCATGATTGGGTGCATGGCCTAAACAAGACGATTCAAGATGTTATTAAACCGACAGATACCTGGCGGGTTACAAATTATCGTTTAAACTGCCGTGAAGGGCTAATGGTTATGGATTTACCAGTTCAGAATATGTAGTTGACAAACCGGAGAACTGAGTTATGAGGATGAATAAATAAGCATGGTTAAGCCGGAGGATATTGCCGGGTTATTCAGATTATGAAGCATATGATGGTGGTTTAAACATTATATAAGCCGCCATGGCAGCTATAATACTTCTGATCTATCAGTAAACATTTGGCTAAGTGCTAGATAAACAAGATTCTACAGATGGATGTATAATTACGGATCTACCGCAGTTGGGAAAAGAAAAGTAAATTTTAAACCTAAAGGTTGTGACAGTGGAAAAGTTCATTTGTGCGAAGATTCTCTGTATAGAAGGAATGTTTCCTATGCTTGAGAGGGGGTGTCAAACAGCTTTCGCACGCCTCTAATTCTATTTTCAGATTGAAACGAGTGCATTACGGAGAAACAGTGAAGAACAGCAAGAACAGTGATGAACTATTCAAACCCTAGTACGGATCTGAGGCATGGGTAAAGGAGTATTTACGGATGCGGTGGAACAACAGTGGTGCGCCGGCGTTCTCTGGTCTAATCAAGTTGATGCAGCGGCCTACACTACAAAAAAAAGACACATCCGTGACATTTTGGGCCGAACGAAATTTTTTTCTATCATACATATGACACTTCTATGACGATAATTGTGACAAAACCCGGTATCATCATAGATGTGGTGGGCTCCTACTTCTATGACAAAAAATCATGACAGAAAATGGGCTTTTCGTCCTGGGCGGGCCGGAGACGCAGCTGCATGACATTCTTTGGGCCGTCCATGACGGAAAAAACCGTGGTAGGAGCGAGGAGGAGGAAAATTTCGAGGAGTTCCCGGTTATGGTGGGAGGTCGGGGGCCGAGCGATGCGCGTTTCTCTCGTACACGTACGCGCGTGTGTGCGAGGCGTTGGCTCTAACTGAACCCAAGCAAGGCGTTGGGCTCTAACTGAACCCGAGCGATTGCACTGCAGGCTACGCGTTACTGAACCCGATCGAGCGATTCCTTCGCTACTGCTGCTAACTGAAGCCAATCGATTGGATGAACAGTGAGCGTTGCGGC